>NW_026855516.1:0-10293 GCF_026571515.1 Ruditapes philippinarum | reverse complement strand
TCGAAGAAAACCATAGACCTACTAATTTTCTGTAAGCAAGGTGAATACTAAATAGCTTTTTTACATGAAAGAATTCTTGACACGATTTTAAAGCTGCACTAGTGAACACCAAGTCGATTCTACATTGTTCACTGCTCAAATTTTTTTTTTGAAATTTAGTCTCCATTGTAACATTATTCAAATTCAGCGGAGGAACAGTATAAGACAGTATAACATTAAAAGTTTAAGGAACAAATGCAAAGCTGATGGTTATCAAATACTTATGCAAGTTTGTGACTACACATCAAACTTCAACTATACTTTACAAAGGATATATAATTTAACCCCGATGTTTTCCAGTTTTGAAAACATAATACACGGCATCTTTATTTAATGTAGCAAGTCTTCTTCTCAGCTCCTGTAAATAATGTATAAACTGGAAGATTAAAGTGACATTTGTTCCTTTTTGCTGTCGAGTTGAAGTAGTAATATATTTGAAATACTGGCTATTATAATGGCGAATGACCAATAAATGATCATGATACAATTACCAATAGTATATCCTGAATGATATTTTGAATTATTATTTTTTAAAGTAAAATATAAAACTGAACACAATTATGGCAAAAAAAAACAACTTAATTTTTTTTAACTGTTCACTGATCATTAATATTGGATGGGGTCACTTCATTATTAGACACAGACTGGTAAAACAAGTTTAATCGATAAAGTATTTGCCCCTCAACCTTAGTTTCGTGGGTTCGATTTCTCCTATGAAACATGTACTGGTAAGATCCGGCAAGCGGACTCCAAGGTAAGTTGCATGAACTTAAGGTATTGGATATATAATTAACACTTTTTCAAAAGCCATTTAAAACTTTATATTGATAAAATGTAATTTATTCTGGACATAAATACAAAAAAATAACAAAAGTTTACTAAGGATACCTTCATTCTTTGTTTAAGTTTTAATAAAAATATTCAAACTTAAAAAAAAAAATTAATTTCAATTTAGAGGGAAATTATCTCACATTTAATTAAAATCATCTGCTGTTTTACGAAAGAAAGTTTATCTTAATTACCTCCCTTCCTTCCAATGTCTTCCTGTCTTTATTAATATCATGTAGAAATACTATGACAGGTAAACATTGCCGGGTGAATTAAGATCTGGCGTGCTGCCAAACTGTGACGACCTGTGTCTAGGATAATTAGGATAAGGCGAATCATTAAATAAATGATGTCCTGAATGGGAATGAATATTCCGAAATGTGTCATAAATGATAATTTTGAAATTACTGTTGCCCTAAAAATGGGACATTAACAAATGTGATAACCTTAAACATACATAAGCTATGTATTCTATCATTATTGTGTGCACTTTCATTATAAGTCAAATTTCATTTGTAATATGTGTAGAATGATATATATGACTCAATGCAAAACATCATCAACAACAACAAACAATGTGAGAAATGGCCCAAAGCACTCACCGGGGGACAGACAACTACTTGTGTAAAAACAATGAACACTTGTGGTTATTATAAGAATTTGAACGATGCTGGTCACTAGACCATATTTCATGCATTTTGTTTTAATTTTTATTATAGACATGGTTCTACATCAAAAGCAAGAAAATAGGTCACTTTGTCAATATTTAGGTCATTTGATATCAGCTGTCAATTATAAGAATAGTCAAACTATCCTAACTGTACGTAAAAAAGCAAGAAGGTACTTCACTAGATCAAAATCTATGTCAGCTGATATCAAAGTAGTCAAGTATATTTGGAAAAAGGCATGAAATTAACAAGATCCTATTTTTTCTTACATTTTATCTCCACCCACTTGTGCAAATCTGGATTTGAAGAAAAGTAATATTTAAGTAGAGCTGATTAATAATATTTACTAACTCATTAGACATTTTGCAAATTTAAAAGATATATCATAATATCATTAATTCATTTATATGATCTTGCAGGAAAAAAAATTTCTATTCATTCCATACTTTTTAATCGGTTTTAATCTTTTTTTCCTGACTTTTGCCAAATAACGACATGCACTCTCATTAATGACGTCATAATATCATGATGTCACATAGTTGTTGTTGAAAAATAATCCGGTCACCTTTTACGAAATTATGATACATTTTTGAATTGATATGACTATGTAGATAACTAGATATTAATGTGTTTCTCGTATTCAAGCACAATTTACTCATAATGGTGTGTATTCGGTATTTCTATGTATTTTAAGTTATATTCTTTTCATCCGCATTCAAATATAGTCTGGCTACTGTGATAATGATATTTTATAATTTCACTGTCCACTGAAAAGCATGTGATAAATGGAAATATTGTGAGAAATACACTTAGTTATAAGTATAATGTGATATATGATGAGGAGCACTTTAATATTTGCACAAATCAAACAAAATTAATGAAATTCTACAGAATTAGTTTTTGAATATAAACATAATGTGATAAAGTAATATATAGAGGATATTTGTTTAGTTCAGTGTAAGATCGGAATATATTTCACCGAGTGAGCACCAAAAGGTTACTATTTCACAAGTTTCGCAGCCACGAGTGAAATATGAACTTTTGGTGTTCACAAGGTGAAATATATTTCGATCTTGCACTAAACTAAACAAATTTTCTTTTTATTACATGCAAAGAAACGTTTTAAAAAGACATTAAACCTAATACTAAATAAAAAGCGCGCCAAATAATAATAAAACGTGACGTCATTAACGACGTCACGTCATTAAGTTGGTACCCAGTACTGTGCACGCTGGTATTTCACTAAAACAACGTGAGGGGCTTAAATTCAAAACAGTGAAATTATCAAAGTGGTAATTTCACTGTTTGAAACAGTGAAATTACCAGTTTTATATCACTGATATATTTCTGTAAACCACCCAAAAGCATGTAATAAATAAGATGATACACAGAAAAAAATCAAAAGGCCTTAACACCATTAAAAAACATATGAAATAAATGTAAAATTTGTTTATTTTGCATGTAAGGTCAAATAATATTTCATTTAATTTATTTGTGAACACCAGCAGTGTAATATTTTCACTTGTGGCTGTGTCAAAATATTGCATTGGGGGTTCATTTTATGAAATAGGTTTCAATCTTATCTTTTAATATACTAAACCCCACTTTAAAATGACTGAAATATGTTATCTAAGGAAACATTTTATTCTTTTAACATTTGTACTGGTAACTTATGTATATATTTTCAATAAATGATACGACACTATTGAAACATATAATAAAATTGACAATTATGCACCAGGAAAACACTTTTTGATTTTACAAAGTTTGCCAATCAAAAGTTACAATTTCTTAGAAAGTGACATTTTAAAAGTGTATTTAAATACAAAACACAAAATTTAATGAAACTCTTTAAAACTTTAGAAGATACATTTTAGTAGTGATTAATTTTCATAATATTATAGTATTACTTAATTGTCATAATGTAAAAGAATGTGCTTTGGTAAAAACAATCCTTGTTTTAAGAAATAAATCCTCAAAAACAAAATAATTTTTTACTATATTAATAAAGGTTGCTGAAGATACATTATTAAAATTCAGTGAAAGTTCTGAAAGTTTTCAAAATTAAAAGTTTAAAAAATTCAACATTCATAAGCACATAACTCTAAATTGTATTTCTAGATTATCAATCTAGTACTATAATGTATACTTTTGTAAATACAAAGAAAGAAAACAATTATGTACAGGCTTGTAAACTTAAATTATGCTATTTGAACTGGAATAATATGAATCTAAAGGATGTCCTGATTAAAATCAGCTTCTAATTAACACTCCGCATTAGGATCTGACGACCACCAATTGGTTGTCACCTTCTCATAACCTTTCAAACAGCCAATCATCAGCAAGCTTTTACAATTTTGAAAGCGATAAGGTTTCCAATTTTAATGGCTGGAAAACCATTACTGAGTATGTCATTTTCACAATTTCAAGGAAACAAACATGGTGTTGTCCAGATAGCCAGCAGGTATACTGCATGCCCATTAAAAATTTATTCTTTAATTTCCAGTTCATTTCACATCACTTCAACCATTTTTTTCTATCAAAAATCAACAATACTTATGTTTAATTTAACAGAAAATGATATTTTGATACTTCGTCTTATAAATCCAATATGTAAAGGATGGTTTGATTTCATTGCTAAAAATAGCTTTCCTGGGAAATCCAAATCACAATGAAGATTAAACAAATAAGGGGGCAATCAGATCTACATGTAAGAAATAAGTAGATCAGAACTTTAGTCAGACTGGAAAGGACCTTTCTATAAAAACTGCATGCTTTCATAAACACTGATTGTCAGAAAATATTATCGCCCATTTTGCATACTTTATCCCGGGATTTAATATTATATACTGTTTTAATACTGTTACAGGCATATTGTTGCCTTTTTGGTTGTTCTTTTTTCTTTTCCCATATGCGTATTTAAATAATATTTTGAAAACATCCCATCACATAAGTATTCATTGCACAATTGGTATAATAATGATGATATTTAACTTGTAAACACTCAAATGTTCCACATACAGAAAAAATGGGAACAAGGGGACTCAAAACATACACCATGTGGATGTGAATGATTTCTGTTTCATCACTGAGGTAATTTGCCCTGTTACCTATTTGTTGTGATTGTCCACACACACAAATAGTTTGAAACAGTGTATTTTGGTCAATTTACAGTGGTCTCCTTAACTCAAGTAGGTTTGAATGGTTTAATACACATCAAAGCTTCCTAAATAAAGGTTACTAATTTGTGCATACTGGCAACACTTCATTCAAATAAATATTTTTTTCTTTATTTTTGAATTGGATTTAATTCAGAGATGATTTTTGCATAATTGTATTGACATAAAGCTTGTTTTATTCATCTGTTGTTTTATTGAAATTTACTGAAAGCCAGTTACTCAGGAGCACTTATCACTTTCTCCATCCAGTGAACTTGATTGGCCATAAACCATAAATCTTTAAATGTAAGCAACTTATATTCATCATTACTATAAACAAAGACTAAAAAGGGAAAATTTCTTCTAAAATTGTATAATACTGAGTTCTGATTTTTTTTATTCTTTGTACAGAGAATTTGAAATGCCATGCAGTCAGTGAAATAAATTAATCTTTACAAGTGTTTGAAATTGATTACACTTGGTATCAATATTAAAATGAGGAATCAAATTGTCTTCATCTTGAAAACAATGAAAGACAGGCAAAAACACATCAGAATATGTTTTAAAACTGTAAAATTCTGTAAAATATGATCAAAGAAAAAGTGTCATAAATATTCTTGTAATTTATGACATCATAAAAGCTTGTGATGACATCATCAAACTTTGTTTATTTTCAGTTAGAATAGTTTAAATAGCAAAAACTCCTGTTAACAGCATCTTTTATTTCGCTAGACTATTCTAACTTGAAGTTAGCATAGTCTTGCACAAAAGAATATCAAGTTTTTAACTTAAAAGTGATTGTCAAACTATTCTAACTTGAGTTAGAATAGTTTTGCACTGAATATATTATATCACCAGATAGAATATTTTCTTAAAATGTGTAAAACTTAAAAATTAGTGGGAAATTAATTATGTCTTTTTAACAGAACATGCATTGAAGGAATTTATACAAGAAAATGTCAAAAAACCATTTTCTGAAAAATACTGAGTTAGAATAGTCTTGCGCTGAGCCCTCGTGATAAACGAGAAAGATCACCGCATAAACTCATAAATTCAGTAAATAGAAATCATATACATGTATCATGATAATATTAACCAAATTTAAAGAGACTTTGGTATAAAGTGAGTATAGATATCTTAAAGGATATCTTAAATTCATTGACATCAAAACTACACATATAAAACACCGAGCTGTGTACGAGGCAATCCTGATTATCATTTAACCAACTTTATAAGAAAGGAATGCACAACTAATTTGTCACTGTTTATCGATTGATCGTTTTTATGGTTTACATCGGAGGCCTATTTATTTTTATACTTTATAACATTTAATATATTGAGTAAAATCTCTGTCAAGAGAACCACAATCGAAATTCTACAATATAAAACATCATGCATATTGCTGACAAATATATATCACTTAAACTTGATTGAGGACAGTTTACCTGAAATAGACTGCCCGAAATCTTAAAATTATTAGAATTTGGAATAAAGTGATCTCTCGGAAGCATTAAAAACAGCAAAATTACATGAAAATTGCAGGTTTGGTTTGATTGAGCCTGTACATGAGGGATAATGAAAATGTTCAACATTCCTCATGCCCCCCTCAGCACTGGCTTGAGCAGTACTCTATTCTCAACACTAAAAAGTGTTTGACCCAATGATCCCGAAAGACTACAAAAATATAACAAAACTGAAGTGAAGTACGGGACAACTAAGGTATTCTAAAAAGAAGTAAAAGTAGGGCAATGACTTAAGATCTACAATTGATTTTCGTAAAGTAAGACTATATAGCAGATTTTGCTCACCTGAGCAAAACTTGTTCAAGGTAACATATTGCTATAGGGCTGTGTCCGTTTTACGGACAACAACTCTTCCTAACCTGCTGCTAAAATGTTGTTTTAACTTGTGGCAGAAACAAGAGCTTGTCACAAGTTCAGAATACAACCGACACGCGCTTTTCAGAAAACATGCTTTTTAGCTCAAACTTTGCACATAGTGAGAATGCTGTAGTTTATAGATGTGTTTAATGTTTTTGAATTATTTGTCCTACATCAATAAGATAGATTACAGTTTGGATTTTGAGTTTTCGATTCTTCTGTACTGCACTTTTACTCATTCAAATATATCACCAACAAAGTTTAAAGTTGACACTTTTATATAGTTCTCAAGTTATGTCCGGACAAATTTTCAATATGTAAAAATGAACTAAGGGCAATAACTCCAAAGGGAAGGGAGTTACGGTTCTTATGCACCGCACTTATACTCATTCAGATCTATATTTCTATCTACAAGATGTGAAGCTGATATCTCTTGCACATTCTGAGTTGTGTCCCGGACAAGAAATCTGCAACGGACCAACCAACCGACCGACTGGCCACCAGCTGCCACAAACTTCGTTTGTCGGGGGTATTATAAACCAGAAAGGAAGCTCATTCAAAGCTGTTCAAAGAAGTTTATTTTCATGCAGAAATCTTGTTGTTTTAACTATAACTGAAAGAAAGTCATCAATTCTAAAACTATAAAGACAGAATGTTAAATACCTTGCGTGAAACATTGTCCAGTGGGCCTCTACCAAGATTGCTCAAATTACAGCCCTTGGGTTTAAGCTCTCCCTTCCCCTGGAATCAAGCGGTTTCCTTCTCCCTTGAATCTTCAAAGGCTACAGCTGATATCTTTGATAACTACCAAGTTTGTCCAAATTATAGCCTCGGGATAAAAAAGTAAGCCCCTACGCGGTTGTCTTGCTTTTCCTTATACTAGTATTTGTAACATAAAAACATTTTACTCTAATAATCTTACAGACAAAAGCTTTGATATTTGGTATAAACAATTGTCTAGTTGACCACTGCCAAGTTTTTTTTCCCATATTTAAGCCTTGAAGTCATAATTGGCTACTCTATCTGGCGACCATTGGCTCCAATAACAAAAGATTACGGTTCCACCCAGGTCCCCATTGGTGCCTGATATAATGCATGGAAGGAAGGGCATTTGAGGTCTTTCTCCACCTGTATAGCTGGAACGTCGATATATGACCTATACTGTGTCGGTGTGACGTAAAACCCAAACAAACAAACTCCAGTAGCAACCAGTGACTTTTAATAGAAATCAGTTACTTTCAATAGCAACCAATGACTTTCCTTAGCAATTACTAGTATTGACTTCCATAGCATCACTGACTTTTCATAGCAACCTGTGACTTTTCAAAGGAACCTTTGACTTACAGTATGATTGAGAAATTTTCATAGCAACACAACTTTCCGTAGCAACCAATTTATTTCAAAAGCAGCAATTAATTCAAATAACAACAATTAGCATATACGAAACAATTAATCCCCAATTTGGTAACTATAGTAACAATTTAATTTCTATACGAATCATTGATGTTTCAAAGCAATCAGTAAATTATATAGCAACAACTGATTTTCCTTCGCAAAAAACGACCTCAATAGATTCAGTGAGTTACAGTAGCAACCACTGACTCACAAAACAACAAATGACCACCCATAGCAACCAGTAACATTTTATAGCAACCCTAGGTTTTATTACGTCGCACCAAAACAGTGGTAATACAGCGACTTTGCAGCTTTACTGATGGAGAATAACCTCTGGTGCCCATATGTGTATTATTTTAGGCACACACGGGCACCTGAGTATAACCAACTGCATTGCGTAAGCTAGCATTATAGCTTTTTCGCATGGAAGAATCTGTAGAGGCTTGCGCGAATCGAACCTACAACAGTGAAAAGTGGTTTGAAGTTAACAAGACCTTAACCACCCGGTCACAGATGCTCCTCATGATCCATTGACTTTTCATAGCAACTTTTGACTTTTCATAGCAACAATTTACTTTATTTAGCAAACATATATTTCCTTAGCAACTGTATATTTCAATAGTTACTATTGCCTTTCCAAAGAAACAAGTCACTTCACATGATTAATATTTTTCCTTAGCAACCAGAGATTTGCACAACAACCATTTACTCCGTAACCACCCAGAACTTGTTAACATTTGGTCTGTCAACAAGTGACTTTTACATGTGCAATATTTCAGTTGAAGATTTGAACTTTGATATTTGTTGACCCAGACTTTAACTGAATACTTGCATTTCAATCATAGTTATTAATATAATGGACTCCTCCAACTTTCCATGTTAAACTTTTTGTTTTTGATTAAAGGGATGTTGATATATAAACGCTCATAATGAAATGCTTACAGTTGAAAAGTCTTATAGGAGTGATGTACGTCTAGATGTAGTCTGTGCTGGATGCCTGAGGCTTTCAAATAATTACAACATAGAGAGTCTTTTAAAAACTTAGGTATACAGTATAACCTATTTTCATTTTGCTGGAAGTGCTGGTGGCATAGGTTTGTTGTTATCAATATATGCAATTTAAGAGGTTTAAATAAAGAACTTGCATTGTACACCTTGACATTTATCAAATGAATGCTTTCTTAATTCTTAATATAAAATGTTAGAAATGTTATTTTTACCTTACAGTGAAACAACAAAATAAAACCCAAACATTCAAAATAGGATAAAGAAACAGCAAAAGTTAATAAAGTGTTTTTTACAATTTAATTCTATCAATACATTAGGTTTTATATTACAATTAAGTTGTTGGATAATGATGTCTAATAAAAATACTATTTTTATCATCATAAATATGGCATGAAAATGTGAAAATCTGAATATGTTAAAAGACAAAATAGATGTGGAAATAACATGGTCAGGAAATCATTATACACGTTCAATTCTATTATATAAGATAAAACAATATGTTTGAAATTGTAAATGAAGTGAAACACAGTTGATGAGAAAGGGTTGCCATCAAGATTAACAATATCTCAAAAGCAGTTTGTATTGTGAAATGAAAATACTGATAATTAAAAAGTACATTATGTGCATTTAGATAAAGCAAATACATCAAGTCACATTAAATACATGCTGATAAAAGAACATAATTAGGTAACAAAAATGCATATTCAGAAAGTTAAATATTAAATCCTGACAATTAAACTCATAAACTAAAGGAAAATCCAGAAATTTAAATAAAGATAGTTAAAACAAAATCAAGTAATTCCAAATAGATA
This sequence comes from Ruditapes philippinarum, assembly GCF_026571515.1. Lineage (NCBI taxonomy): Eukaryota > Metazoa > Mollusca > Bivalvia > Venerida > Veneridae > Ruditapes > Ruditapes philippinarum. The sequence goes on along the minus strand of NW_026855516.1, from coordinate 505 downwards.
ATTAGTAGATCCTGATACTATTAAAAGCAGTTCAGAAAGAATAAATCTTTATTCATTTACCTAACTTCTCAATTTGAATTAAACGTTGAAAAACTTCTGAAAGTTATACATCTATCATAATGGCTGAAAGGAGTGACTAGGACAAAGAGACCATGACTCACAGACTTGGTACTTGTTTTCTTTTCATCCACCAATCAAAGTCGTGATTGATAACTGAACAGTAAAACTGTATTGGTCCTGCTGTAAGTCAGCAGACTGACAAAACTATGCGATGTGGGGACATCCGTCTTCTTATGTATAAATAATGGGTGGCATAGATTTTCAGACTGTAACCATAAATATGAGTATACATATAGATAAATATATATAAATACATATATAGGCATGTGCAATAACTTGGCTAAACAATCAACAATCAACAATCGACATTCAATGTTAAGCTAGACAATCGACATTCAGCTCAACATTCGATCTATAATAATAATCAAACAATTCTCAAAGTGAA
>NW_026855515.1:0-28882 GCF_026571515.1 Ruditapes philippinarum | reverse complement strand
TACAAATGAGGTAAAAATATGAATGAGATAATAAGTAAATGAGATAATAACCAACAAGATGATATTTGAATAAGATAATAAACAAATCAGGTAATGATTTGAGTGGGATTATAACAAATGATGTAATACTTGAATGAGATAATGTATAAATGAGGTAATACGTGAATGAGATAATGCATGAATGAGGTAATAAGTGAATGAGATAATGCATTAATGAGGTACTAAGTGAATTACATAATGCATTAAAATGTAATGAGTGAATGAGATAATAAACAAATGAATAATAAGTTAATGAGATAATGTACATATGAGATAATATATATGGATTAATGAAATAAAAAGGTAATAAATAACAGGTAAAACTAAAGAGAAAGTATACAAAAGACAATACAATAAATCAAATGAAGTAATAAGAAATGATATATAAATGAGAAAAGAATGATTAACATGTATTTACATTTAGCAAATATCTAAAATGAAAGACACTTTTAAAACGTCTAAATGCATATTTCTAAAACAAACGTAAAAGCAAACAACTTTATCTAAAAATCATTTTCTAAAATCAGTAAATCAGTTCCTTAAATACATGTATAGTTTTAATACAATGCTTATGTAAGTATTTGCGTATGTGTAGATGTTCTAAATAGTATCACCACAATATACAGTGATAAATAGCAAAAATATCTTCAAAAAAAAAAAAAATCTTTTGATTTCTAATGAAACAATCAGTTAACATAGCAAACACTAACTGTGCACTTCACAACTAATTCATGATCACTTTTTCCAAATATCAGTTTCTCAAAGAAGAAAAAGATTTTCAAAAATATGAAGTAAATATTTACCACTTCTATCACGGGCCTATACATCTCAGTATCTTCAGTATGGGAGGTATCAAACCCTCCCTTCATTGAGCTATCACCTCCCCTATGTGAGCTATCACCACGATGGGAACTATCACCCCGCTGTGAGTAGTCCTGCTCCACTGGGAAGGGTCGGGCAGGTGAGAGGTTGAAACCCCGAAGTTCCTCTGCATCTATGTCTACATGTTTCTGTCTTTCAATAACTAAAATATCATTAAGTTATGACTAATAATATATCATAGGAATAATAATACAAAACAAGATATTATAAAATAAGAATAATAATAGAAATAGAAATTCTATGAAGTTTTCAATGCATACAATGCCTTAGTAATTAGATTGAAAGAAAATGATTTGATTTCATTGTGATAACCCTCAATAAACCAATTTTACCAATCTTTCAAAATTTACAAGCTTCATCAATTTTCTAGCTTTACCAACATACCCATTTACCAGCCCTATCAATTTACCAACATACCCATTTACAAGCCCTATCAATTTACCAAGTATACCCATTTACCAGCCCTATCAATTTACCAACATACCAATTTACTAGCCCTATCAATTTTATAGGGAAGTTACAAGTTACTACATTTTAGGTCAGACACTATTTTTTATGTAATCACACTTTGTTTTTCATCATAAATGAAAATTTAGAACAAAAGTTCTAAGAGAGCAATGTGAAACTTTTTAGCTTCCAAGATTTTAACAGTCACTTACAAGACTTTTGGCTTTACAAAGTTTCACAGCATTCTAGGTTAAAATAAGTCTGTCAACCATATTAACATACAACATGTACATGTAACTGTTGTATATGACAAAGATATTAGCTTAACACTTAACTTGCTTAAATTCTTAAATGGGCTTCAATTTTTTAACTGTTCATTATCAATTTGAGAAAATCAAATTGCATTTTAAAGTGGTCAACAATAAGTATTAATAAAGACACTCCTCTGAGTTTCAAAAGCCAAAAAAAAAAAAATTTAAATTTACTACATAAATCAGCAAAATCACAATATCACAAAAGATAATCAAGAGATATACTCAGTTTAATTTGAAAATCCTATTTGTGTGCTATTCTTAGCCTGATTTAAGTGAAAAGCATTGCAACGCTTTCCAATTTGGATATTTTTGCAAAATACGAAAAATTATTCTGGAAAAATAGACAGAGTGAACCAGCCGAAATTTTGTACACAGGATATGGTTCTAGACCTGCATCAAATGAAACATTAATCTCTATTATTTTTGACGTCCCTTATATCAAATAACCTCATAACGGAGAGAATTTCTAAATAACCTCAGTGGAGTCCCATTAAGCCTGGTTAGACTGCACAAAGCTGGCTTAATTGACTCTTTTCTTAACCTTTCCAGCTGGTTAAGTGTTACTCATAAAATGATATAAACATCATGTACCTTTTGGACTCTTTCTGGAATCTGGTGAGGATTGGTCATCACGGCCAGCTTTAATCTGTAAATCTTCTAACTCTTTCATTATCTCAGCCACATTTCTTTGTTTTCCTTTAATTTGAAATCATAAAGGTATAGAAATGTTAGTAAATTAGACATCAATAATATCAATTTAACTAAATTTGGAGTGGATGCTTTATAACTTAAGTGTGCCTCTCATGTTATGTCTTTTGCATTATAAGATGCATATTTGAGAGTAAATTAATATGAATTAACAGCTTTCTTATCATAAATGATTGAATAATCTGGAAAAAATATTGATAAAAATGGTAACAAAATTTCAAAATATCTAAACGCTGTATATCCTTAAGAATAATGCTTTTCTTCTTCTTCTTTTTTTTTTTTTTGTTGGATTTACATGCAACACTGCAATAGTTAAGTAACCAAAATAGAATATGAACATTTCATCTTCAAACAAGTATTTTGTATTAAATATCAACGATTCAAATATATTACCATCAGTGGTACTCAGTAGCTTCTTGACAAGATCCTCGGTCCCTTTGTCTCCCTGCGAGGACAGATCCAGCATGCTGTCATTACCTATGGTAGCGGAGAGTCCAAGTTTCTCTAGTGCATTGTGGAGTGCCTCGATCTCCTGACTCGTGTTTGTACCTATCATACCTACATGTATATAATAAAGTTTTCATGAATCAATACCACACTAATTATCTAAAATGGACTTGACAATCAATCAATATGGACAAAAACAAATCTAGACAAAATCATTTAACATTATTTGGGACTATTTCAAAATATTTACTGATTGAATAGCAAACAGTGCTGCGCAGACCAAGTTTCGGCAGCAAGGATGTGACGGCTAATATTGGTCTAACTGGTTGCGTGGGTAAAATCTGTTACTGCCTGCAGGCCAAGGATTAGGACATAAAAAATTTATTTCAACATTGTGTTTTAGCTCCCACACACACTGGATACTTAAGAATTTATGTGTAATGAACTTTACAATTAAAAACGGGCCTTTTTTTGTTTTGTTTTTTTGTTTGTTTTGTTCAGTTCTAAGTTACATCAACACTGTAAAGATCATACAGAGAAGTTTAATCTTTACATGTCGAGGAAGGCCTCTAGTGTACCCTTATACATTATTTTGGAGGCAAAACAAACATCGAACATCTTACTTGAACCATCAACCATCAACCTTCCTAAAGCAAGCTGGAAAGTCATTTGGCTACAAAGGCCATAAGAACTTTCATTTGTTCATTGTTAACTTAATGGAAATCAAAATCAAAGATTTTTTCAATGCAAAGCAAAGAGAAGACTGTCAATTTTTAAGCAATAAAATTAATGTTTACTAAACAATATTATGTTTCACACAAAATGTGCATTTTGTATGGTACTGCTTAGTTGCTTTGGATTTTACGTCTCACCAACACAGTAAAGGTCAAATGGCAACTTTTCAGCGTTACTGCTTGAGGAAGACTGAAGGTGCCCTTTTGTGCATTATTTCAGGCGGGATAGTGCCCCTGAATAGAACCACATATGTTCCGTAAGCTAGCTGGATAGCTTTCTCACATGAATAATGCTTCAAAGGGTTCACCCTTCTTCTAGATTTTTATATAAGTAAATGTTAAACAAACCTGTAACAGTTTTAAGAGTTTCAGGGCCACTATGACTTGGTCTGAAGTTGTCTACATGTTGATCCTCATCCTCCTCCAGCACATCTCTCATTGTACCCTTCCCCACCTGAGGGGAAGTTGTTGTGTTCATGGTAGATTCCAAAGAATCCATTAGGGAAACTGAAATAAAACTTGTCTTTCAGTCCGAGGAAATGAAATCCATAATATAACAATAGAACAAGTTTACCGATCAATAGAATTTATCTGCAAGGCTATGAAGTAATTTATATCTTAAAACTGAAATATTCTATAACATGCTTCATCACAATCAACTTTTATAACATTTATGAAGTTGCAAAAAAGATTGAAAGAATTCTTAAGTCTCAACCTGCTGAAATTTTTTAATGGACTTGTCAAACTTCCAGTTATCATTTTTGGGAAGATTAATATGATAAAAAAATTTATAAAACAAACCACCAAACATCACTACATTTATGACCATGAATCTATTTAGAATGATAAGTTTTAAACTTATTTTTTGTTAAAATAAACAGAAACAAAAAAGTGTTAATTTAATGTCAATACAGAGGAAACCAATGAAAACTTTTCTCAAATCAAGTTTTTTTGTTAAATATCAGGACAAAACAAAAATACTAACCTTTAGACAACATGCTTGGTTTTTGCTCAGAATGTTCCTGAAAATGCAGAGATATTGTTTCAATAATGGCTTTCGAACTTCTGAACATGTTAAGTTTAAACATAACAAGAGAACTTTGGTAAAGTAAAACATTTAACAATAAAAATGAAACATTAAACAATAAAAACTAGAACTATCACTAAATGTGATTAATACCCCCCACAAGACTGCTTCGGAAATGAGGATGTTACTAGTAACAGAATACCTTGTAAAAGAATTGAAATATAGAGTTATGGTTGTGGGCAATTAAAGATAGTTGTGGTTCTTGTATATTGCATTTCCTTTCAATGTGGTTGGCCATTGATGAAGTTTTATTGAATTACTCTGTAATAAGTCCAGAAAGACAAAGAAAAGGAACAAAGGGCAATAACTCTATAAATACTGAAGATGTAGTTATAGTTCTTGTGCACTGCACTTCCTCTTTTTGTGCTTGACCATTGTATGAAGTTGTTTTGAATTTCAACCAGTATGTTTTAAGTTATGCTCCAGACAAGGAAAAGTATCGGCAGTAACTCTGTATTTTGTCAAAATGGAGTTATGGCTCTTATGCACTGCACTTCCTTTTAATGTCCTTGACAACTGTATGAAGTTGTATTGAATTCCAAACAGTAGTTTTCAAGTTATGCTCTGGACAAGGAAAAGTAACAAAGGGCAATAACTCTGTAATTAGTCAAGATGGAGTTATGGTTCTTGTGCACTGCACTTCCTCTCAATGTGCTTGACCATTGTATGAAGTTATATTGAATTCCAACCATTAGTCTAAGTTATGCTCCGGAAAAAAAAGCAATGGAAAAGTAACAAAGGGCAGTCACTCTGTATTAGTCAAGATGGAGTTATGGTTCTTGTGCACTGCACTTCCTCTCAATGTGCTTGACCATTGTATGAAGTTTATAATGAATTCCAACAATTAGTCTTCAAGTTATACTCCGGACAAAAGAAAGCAATGGAAAAGTAACAAAGGGCAATAACTCTGTAATTACTTTAGATAGAGTTATGGTTCTTATGCACTGCACTTCTCCTTACTGTGTTTGACAATTGTATGAAGTTGTTTTGAATTCCAACCAGTAATTTTCAAGTTATGCCCCGGACAAGGAAAAGTAACAAAGGGCAATAACTCTGTAATTAGTCAAGATAGAGTTATGGTTCTTGTGCACTGCACTTCCTCTCAATGAGCTTGACCATTGTATGTAGTTATATTGAATTCCAACCATTAGTCTTCAAGTTATGGTCCGGACAAAAGAAAGCAATGGAAAAGTAACAAAGGGCAATAACTCTGTAATTATTTTAGATAGAGTTATGGTTCTTGTGCACTGCACTTCCCCTTATTGTGTTTGACAATTGTATGAAGTTGTTTTGAATTCCAACCAGTAGTGTCCAAGTTATGCCCCGGACAAGGAAAAGTAACAAAGGGCAATAACTCTGTCTGTAATTAGTCAAGATAGAGTTATGGTTCTTGTGCACTGCACTTCCTCTCAATGTGCTTGACCATTGTATGTAGTTATATTGAATTCCAACCATTAGTCTTCAAGTTATGGTCCGGACAAAAGAAAGCAATGGAAAAGTAACAAAGGGCAATAACTCTGTAATTACTTTAGATAGAGTTATGGTTCTTGTGCACTGCACTTCCCCTTATTGTGTTTGACAATTGTATGAAGTTGTTTTGAATTCCAACCAGTAGTGTTCAAGTTATGCCCCGGACAAGGAAAAGTAACAAAGGGCAATAACTCTGTAATTAGTCAAGATAGAGTTATGGTTCTTGTGCACTGCACTTCCTCTCAATGTGCTTGACCATTGTATGTAGTTATATTGAATTCCAACCATTAGTCTTCAAGTTATGGTCCGGACAAGGAAAATGCAACGGACGTCTGGACCGACCGACCGACCGACCGACCGACCAACCGACCACCGGGTGACTCCTATATACCCCCCCAAACTTCGTTTTTGGGGGTATAATAAGTGATTCGTTTACAAGCATATACAATTGTATATACATGTACATCTAAGGTTAGCTTAAACTGAAGATTTTATTTAGAAACATTATCTATAAAAAATTTCAACTAAAATGTAAAAGACACAGATGTAAAATTACCCGTTCTGATTGTATTTCATGGCCGGTCTCGGGACGTGGTGGCACATCTTCCACTTCGTCCTCCATGTCCTGTAGTGCGGCCAATGTTGCTGCCGTCCTAGCAGCGCCCTCTGGTGACATTGTGTTAGCTGTAGCACTGAGGTCACGATTTAACCTTCCATAGTCTATTGTACCATCAGCATTCTTCTCAAGATCCTAAATTATAATGATTCAAATATTAATGTTTTTTTGTTGTTTTTCTATACTTTTGGGCCAGTCTTTTCAGAAAAGTTAGTTATATCAAACCCTATGAAGATGAAAGGAATGATTGACCTTGATTTGCACTGGTTAAAATTGTTTGTCTATTATTTTGCCAAGTTCTTTATATAAATTTCTTAGAGTGGTGGCATGGCCAAGTTGTTACCTAGCGGACTAGTAATCCAAGGATTGCTGACCGCGCAAGTTCAAACCCTGTCAGGAGCAAGCCGTTGTTTCCTTGAGCAAGAAACTTTACATTCATTGCTTAGTACTGGTTGGTTTGAAAAGTGTTTCAATAAGCTTATAGCTTCCAACACAATCAAACTAAAATAAATTCATATATTAAACTTTATAACACTGCACATTTGTAACGTCATTTTTCATTGGATAATGATTATCGTGATGTTAAAATAGTTTTATATACACGGCTGCTGTCGATTCACAAAGAAATCTTACTTTTTTTCTCTAAAAATGATGCTTGCTGTATTATAAATTTGTTATAAAGATTGTTGACAGGTTATATGGCCGTATATAAATAGCTGTTTGCAATATTACCCTCGCCTAAAGGCTCGGGTTATATTTACAAATAGCCGTTTATATAGGGCCATATAACCTGTCAATGATCTTTATAACTAATAATATAAATTACTTGAAAAAAAACAAAAAAACATACAGATGTAGGAAGATTGACTTTAAGACAAATTAAAACAAGTGTTTAGCATACTATTTAAGCTTATCAATCCAAGTAATAATCACAAACTGCTCTCACTAAAGTATTTTTCTCAGCTTCAAGTCTAAGTCATACTATTGTTGAGATTTTAAGCACAGAAATGAAACCAAGATACATGTATAAGAACTCATTCACAGTACATGTATATTAAACTGATAACAACTGGTAGAAAATCTGTTTACATCTTCATACCTAAGATTTACATCTTCATACCAAAGTAACTAAATTAAAAGAGCATGCATGAAAGCATCAATTTACATTCTCAAAATACAGTTGAATGTTTTGGTAATCTTTAACTTTGTCTAAGGTGATTCTGTCTTTATATATAAGCAAGATATAACAGTAAGAATATGAACTGTACAACTTTTAAAAGATTTAGTCTCATTAATGATTCAGTTTCATCAGGAATAGCTTTACACCCTTTAAAATATTAGCCTGCTGGCAGGAAACAAAATCTACCCAGGTGACCAGTACAGACCAAGATCAGCCATTGCAGCATCTTATCACAGTCTGCACTGTTTGATATTCAGTCAGTATGTATTTTGAAATTATCCCTAAAAAATCTGATTGGTTTTGTCTACACTGAAAGATGGGTAGGCCAATTTAAGAAATTTAGTAGGTAAGGGTAGATTTTAATACAATAAGCATACCCTGAAGAACTTCTCTTTATCTGCCATTTCATCAAGAGTGTCCATACCAAGTTTGTTTCCTGAGTCACGTTCATTGAGCAAATCTTCTGTAATAAAAATTCATACGTTGAAGATGAGTATCACTTTATATGTGTATGCAGTTTACAAATGCAGTACCTAAACAAATGATACATTTGTATTATGTTACACCCTCTGTGTTCAAATTTACAGATCTGCTTTCAATGCAATATAAAACTGTTTTAATGAAGTTAACAAAATATATCCAAGAATCTTTATCGTTTAGAAACACAATCCTTAACTCTTAACATAATTGAATTGTTATTATCTTCTTGCATGAAGTTTGTCCTCTTAAATCATTGTTCATTTATTTTAAAAAGTTGTTTATAATTTGTATGTTTTCATATGCCATGTGACTATGTTTAATCAAATCTTTGTTAACAAGATGATGTACATTTGTTTAAGTCTGTAAATAAAATGCTGTGCTGTTCTTCATGTAATAAATGTTCATACAATTTACATTGCTACTGAAATACAAGCAGTATTTGTCTTTAAATGCTGAAAACAAGTAAAATTTTACGTTGATATAACTTACAACCATCCAAATGTACTATGTACAATCTTTTCTCTCTTATAGAATGAACATCATAAATATATAGATAACATTTGTCTGTTTCAGGCTAGGGTTACGATATATAATGAATAAAGTTATATGCTACAAAACAAGAGCTGTCGGAAGGACAGCACGCTCGACTATTCTAAGTGCTTGATAGTAAAAGAGCCTTGATAATGTTAAATTTTTTAAGATCACAAAAGGTCTAATTTTTTTTTAATAAATTCATGTTATAGGCCTTAGAGAGAGTCTAATTATACAGTATTGGCTTGACTATTCGTAAGGTAATGTCACAAGGTTGTTTTATTGAGTATAATAATACTTAATTAAGATGTTTAATCAAGTAAATCACTGCTTTATTATTATGAATGCATAAAATTGTCCCAAAAAAGGCACAAACCCTTCAGTAGTAATTGAGATAACACTCAGCTTACAAGCAAAACTTTACCATGAATTTCTAAGTTGAAAAAGGGAGAAAAATCAGCCTAAATGCAAGATAGAATTATGGATCTTTGTCAGTGACCTACAATTATGACCCTAAATGCATATGTGAAGTTTTAAATAAATATCTTTAATAGTTATTGAGATATGTAAAAACTTGCATGTTAACATTAACCAAGAGACTAAGTAGAAAAGGGGATATGAATCAGCCTTAATGCAAGATAGAGTTATGAAACTTGGTCAGTGACATACAATTATGACCCTCCAATTATGACCCTAAGTGCATGTGTAAACATTCAAGTAAATATCTTTGAAGACCTTTAACCTTTAACCAAAATTTCTAAGTTTCAAAGGGGCAAATAATTCTTCAAATTTTGCAGGCAGAGTTATGCAATTTTGCAAACTGATGTACATTGTTACTATAAAAAAGTATTTTAAATTTCAATTGAATATCTCAAGTAATAATTGAGATATTTGACTTTACAAAAAACTTTAACCAACGCAGACGCCGACGCGGACGCCGACGCCGACGCCGACGCCGGGGCGACTACAATAGCTCTCATATTCTTCGAATAGTCGAGCTATTCAAGTTCAACATTCAAGTAAATATCTTTGAAGACCTTTAACCTTTAACCAAAATTTCTAAGTTTCAAAGGGGCAAATAATTCTTCAAATTTTGCAGGCAGAGTTATGCAATTTTGCAAACTGATGTACATTGTTACTATAAAAAAGTATTTTAAATTTCAATTGAATATCTCAAGCAATAATTGAGATATTTGACTTTACAAAAGAACTTTAACCAAAATTTTCTAAGTTCCAAAGGGGCATAATTCTGTCAATATTGTAGGCAGAGTTATCCAACTTGTCAATCTGATGTACCTTGTTACTATAAATAAGTATTGTAAGTTTCAATTGAATATCTCAAGCAATAGTTGAGATATTTGACTTTACAAAAAACTTTAACCAAAATTTCTAAGTTAAAAAAGGGGCATAATTCTGTCAATATTGTAGACAGAGTTATCTCACTTGTCAATCTGATGTACCTTGTTACTATAAATAAGTATCGTAAGTTTCAATTGAATATCTCAAGTAATTATTGAGATATTTGACTTTACAAAAAACTTTAACCAAAATTTCTAAGTTAAAAAGGGGCATAATTCTGTCAATATTGTAGGCAGAGTTATCCAACTTGTCAATCTGATGTACCTTGTTACTATAAATAAGTATTGTAAGTTTCAATTGAATATCTCAAGTAATTATTGAGATATTTGACTTTACAAAAAACTTTAACCAACGCAGACGCCGACGCGGACGCCGACGCCGACGCCGGGGCGACTACAATAGCTCTCATATTCTTCGAATAGTCGAGCTAAAAATGAAAAACATATAAATTGTGTAGATACAAACACAGATACAAACAGTAAAACAATGACAAAACAACAAAAGGCTAACTAAGGCTATGCAGTGACATCAATCAAACTTCAGTTTCTTAACTCTAATTATTACATATAGAATCTCTTTACCTGTATTGATACTGTCCATACTGTCCTCTGGTATATGAACTCTTGGTCTATAAAACAAAATGTATAAAAACCATTATTGAACCAATTTATACATGTAAAAAAAACACTCCTTGAGAGTCAATATATAAACAAGAGCTGTCTTAACTGTTTTCAATGCTCAATAGTTAAACAAGAACCAGAATAAAGGTGTATAATTCTGTTTAATGCCAAGGTAAAGTAATGGTTTCAATTATGATTAAAAAGACATGTGAAGTATCTTATAAAAAGATGTTGTTACTTGTGTTGCTTTTTTCTTTTTCTATACTCCTTAGTTTCATATGTCTGTTTTTTATAAACCCATATCATTAAATGTATGAAATTTTGCATGTAAAGAGGAAATTTATTGAATTTACATATGTAAAGATTTTAAATTTTACTGAAGTATTTTGCACACTTTTGGAACAAACTATGTATGTATATTTTAAATGCCTAAAAATAAGGACACTTCTTCCCATATCATTAAAATATGTATATCCTGTTTTAAAAGTTTATTCAACTTTTACAAATTACCTATAAACATGTCCATGGTCTTCTTCAGATCTTTCTGAAACTAAAACAAAAACAGCAACTTTATAACAACCATTCAAAGACTAGGTATATAAATAAATATTTGTATTAAATCATATTAAAATTTGCCTGTGAAACTGATTTTATATGATAGCAATTATTAACAAATTGTTGATATTATAAGCGATATTGACACCATCAAAATTAATACAGAAATGTTATCTATATACTGATTTCTATTATGAAGACTTTATTTGTTAACTTATACAACACAAGTAATTAGATTTAGTTGTATCAAGGTCTTTAGGTACATCTATACTATTAAGGCCACTAGTTTTGTTGTAAACTATTCAGGTTTTACATTTACTTGCGGAGAAAGACCCCTGTGCCAAAAAATTTTATAAAAAAAAAAGCAATACACAAGCCCTCTAAAAAATTGATGGACAATATGTAAAACTAAATTCCAAAATGTAGCAAAATAAAATGTTTGGTATATAACTCTCTAACCGAAGAGCTCTATAAAAACTTTTTTTAAAACTATTCCTTTTAATTCAAAGAAATAGGTTTGTCAACTACTTCTTCAAAGTGTTGTGTTTATAGGACTCTGCCACCTAGAGGACACCCTACATATTTGGGTTGTTTTTTTTTTAACGAAATTCAAGCCACCACTTACTATCATCTAAACTGTCTTTACTTATAGAAACCTCAGGTTTTCCACGAGCTTTAACCTGTAATAAAAGGTATATCTTTAAATACATTTAGCAAGTTGAAGGATTATTTAATAATATGATAATATTATTACAAATTCAATATAAATAACAAATTGAAACATTACTTTGTATTAAAGCTGAATGCCTCCAGATGAGCCAAAATAGTTAAAGAAAATCAATCTTGAGAAAACTGGACTGAGATTTGAAGAAATGTAAATAGATTCAAGATAAAAGTACATGATTGTAATAAAATTTCAATGTTATGTGCAATAAGTGACCGATTTTGCCATTTTTTTCACCATATTTCTACGGTGTTACTAAAGCAGTAAGCGTTATTTTACATATTTAAATCTCTTTCTGGTAAATTACATTATTGTATGTGCAGTTTGAAATGTGTAATTTATTTTCTTTGTTCACTTCACAATATTTTAATTTTAACACAATGAAAATTAGCAGGAATCAGGAGGTGTGCTTCTGTAACTGTCTTATAAGTCAAATACACACACTTCGGGAAGAACATAAAATGATGAAAACAATCATAAACTGAACTTACATCTTTCCTAGCTTTTGCCTTAGGGGCAGCTTTGGCATCAGGTTTCTTGCTTTCTTTACCTCCATTTTCTGAAGTCTTCTTCTTCAAGAAGCTACGACTAGCTCCCAGACCTATTAAAATTTACACAACAAAGGTCAATTTTTAATAAAGTCATCATGAAAAATTACTAAAAGGAATTCATTTGTGGTATTTTAAATGTGTTTTTGAAGGACTACTGAAAGAAATGGAGCTGAATTACAGGGTTGATATTAAGAACTTATAGCATGAGTTATTACAAATAACATACAAAATCAGAGTGTTACAATTAATCAGTGTTCAAGAGAAGCTTAAAATCAAGACTTAAAATCATTATATCATAATCATAACATCTAAGACTGACTTTGTAACTTCACAGGTTGTTTTTTTTTTCATAATATAAAATTTGTCAACTTTTTCATAATATCTATTTCTGTAAATTTTGTCAAACAAAATATTTTCATGCACTCATGAAGGAAAAAATCTACACAATTTAAAAGTAAAGATTTAGACTTTTTGTGTTATTAATCATACCTGGTTGGTCATCATCGTCGTCATCATCAACATCCCACCAAGGTTTGTTTTCTTTTTTTGGTGGCTCGAGGTACTTGTTTATATTAGCAGAATTTATAGAATCCTCTGATGATATGGACTAAAACAATAAAACACAACATGACATGATTATGATGATAAATACATACAAGATTGGATAAAAATGTGTCGTCCATTGCTGCTTTCTTTCTTTTCACTTTTAAAACAGCCTTCAGCTTTTCTAACAGTAAAACCTTAAATATGTAATTTTAAGATTAAACCTTTAAAGGTCAAATCAAAAGAATTAAGGTGGAAAGATGCAGACTACAAAATACATAATTTTTATTAAACAACAAGGAAACCCTCTAATCTACTGGACCACTCTCTACATTTAAATAAGTAAAGCGGACAATTGTTTCCTATCTGTTTTTACAAAGAACATCACTGACATGTTATAAATAGCTCTCGGGACGCTGTTTTAAAAAAGGCTGAACAGTAATATGATGCACTTTTCTAAAATAAAGTTACTGAAATACTTAGTTTGAAACAACACAGAATTGTTTTTCTAACAGAAAATAAAAGCTAAAGGTAGGGAATGGTGGTAGAGCCCATGGAAAGGGCAGCAGCCACATACTGACTGGAACAAGATACCATATGACAACTCTGCAAACTTCAAGGCTCTTACATATTCTAATCATTGAAGATTACATCAAACATAAAGAAATATTGTCAACTTATGTAGGAAATTCATGCAATAATCAAATTGTTGGCTTCATATTTATTTTTTCTACAATATAAACATGCTCTTAGTTCCAATATTACAACAAAAAACATTGACCATTATTCTGCTGAATGTGTGTAAAGGATTTGTCCAGCTTTTATTTAGAACAGTCTCTATTTAAACCATTCAATTTTAAGGGATTTCAATATCAAAATACAAAAATTAATCTACAAACAGGATAGGCCCCCCCTGGTCCAAATGCCCCGGAAGTGGGCAGGCTAAATCTTTGGCTCACTTATAATGGGTTGCAAAAAGGATAATCATTTTTTAGTTCCCGGGGCAGGAAAAAAGGGGGTAAAACTAGTGCTTATCCCCTAATCAGTTTATTTTTATTTAATCATCCCAGAAGATTTAGTATAAAAGGGTTTCCCTTTTAAAAAATTTTTTTACAACTTTAAACCATCTTTGCAAAAAAACGCTTTCAAATGCCGATCAAAAATTTTTTAAGATGTTCCCCTTTTATTATTGCGATCATTTTCTCCCGGGAAATTTTGTTTCCTTCAAGTTTTCTAGTTTTGGAAAAAATAATTTTTTGCTAAATGTGATAGAGTATTCGCCTTATTTTAAATACCTAATAAATCCCTAATATGCTATCTAGAATAAAAGCACTTAAAAATTTTAACAAATGTAAAAAAAATTGGACAAGGGGTTTTTCCCCCAAACTTCAAAATATTTTTTCAAACAGAAATTGGGTTTTAAAAGGGAAACCATGTTAATAATGTTTTTACTTTTAAATTTCAAAAATTCAATTCAGGGTTTCAAAAAAAAAAACCCCAATTTTTTCCCTTGGTTATAAATTTTTAAAAAATTTTTAATTTTCCAACTTTTTAGGGGCCGGGGGCCCCAATTTTTCCAAATTTTGTTGGGGGTTTTCCAAATCAAAAATATTTTTATTTTAATTTTCCCTAATATCCTAAATGGGGTTTTTTTATTTAAAGGGCTCATTTTGCCCCTGTCCCCAAGTAGGTTGGGGGAGTTTTTCCCTTTTCCCGGTTTATGTTTAAATTTGGGCCCTACTTAAAAATTTAGGAGTATTTATTGAAAATTTTCGGGGGTATTTTAATTTATTTGTTTTGATATCGATTCAAATATGCTTTTTTGTTTTGGACCTTTTTAAACTGGGGGTTTGGGAAAAAAAATTATTTTTTTCAATAAAGCCAAAAACCAAAAAAATTAATAAAAATTCCCTATAAAAAAAGGGTTAAAAAAAAAGGGCCCTTTTGGTAAACCAATTAAAAAAGGGTTTTTTTTGGGGTTTTTTTTAAATTTAAAACCAAAGGGAAAAAAAAAATTTTTATTTTTTTTTATTTTTTTTTTTGGGTAAATTTTAAATTTTAAAAATTTTTTTTTTTAAAAAATGGGAAAAATTTTTTTTAAATAAAACCCCAAAAACCCCAACTAAAAAAAAAGGGAAAAAAATTTTTAAAGGGGTTTTTCCCCGGGTTTAAATTAAAAATAAAAACCGGTTGGGGGTTTGGCACTAATTTTTTTATGTTTAAATTAGAAAAATTTTTTAAATTTTAAATCCCAAGAAATTTTAATTTAAATTTCCCTTTTTAAACCCTAATTTTTTTGTAAAAAAAATTTTTCCCAAACTTTTAAAATTTTTTCGTTTTTGCCCTTAGGGTTTTTGGTTTTTTTTTTTTGTAAAAAACAACTTCCTTTTTTTTAATTTTCAACCCCCTTCCAACGTTTTTTTTCCGGGTTTTAAAAATTTCCCCCCAAGGTTTTCCCACTTTTGGGAAAAGCCCCTATTTCCCCCCCCTTCCCCTTTCCCAAACATTTCCCCCAAAAGGGGCCGGGGAAAGGTTTTAAACCCTTTTTAAAGTAAAAAATTTAAATTTTAATTTTGAAAAATAAAAAAAAAGGGGTATCGTTTTTATTTAAAATAAATTTTTTAAATTTTAAAAATTTTGATTTAAAAAAAAGGGAAATAAAATTTTTTCCCCCTTTTAAAATTTTTTTCATTTTTAGAATTTTTTGGGTTTTTTTTAAAAAAACCCTTTTTAATTAAAATGACTTTAAAATAATTTAAATTTTCCGAGTTTTTTTTAAATTTTTCGAAAAATTCGGGGCGGTTTACGGTAGGGGTTTTTTGGGGGTTGAAAAATAGGGGCCCAAAAAAAAAATTTGAAAACAGGCAAAAAAATCGGGGCATGTTTAAAAAAAAATTTGGGGCCAAAATGTCTTTTTTTCCCATGTGAAAAAAAAAATTGAAAATTTTAAAATTTGTGTTTTTTTTTGGGTTTCATTACGGGGGGGCTGTTTAAAAATTTAATTTTTTAATCCTATCCCCCTTCTTTTCTAAAACCCTTCGCCCCATTACAAAATTTTTGATTTTTTAAAAATTAAAATTTAAAATTAAAATTGATTTTTTTAATTTTTGATAAACGGGTTTTTTTTTTATATTATGTTTTTTTTTTTTTTTTTTAAAATTTATGTAACTTTGATTTTTTTTTGTTGCTAAAAAAAATAAAAAAAAATGTATTTTTCCGGTTTATAAATGTTTTAAAATACTAATATTTCTCCCAAATTTTTTTTAAAAAGTAAAATATAAAAAATTTTAAGAAAATAAAATTAAAATTTGGGGGTGGGCCCCGGGGGGGGGGGTTTTTCCCCCAAATGGGAACCTGGGGAAAATTTGAAAAAAATAAAGGTTTTTAAAATGGGGGGGTTTTTTTTTCCTTGTTTTTTCTACCCGGTTTTTTTGGACCTTTTTTTGATGGTTTTACGGGGGTTAGAAATTTGGGCGGGGGCTTTTTAAAATTTAAAATTTTCCCTTTTTATTAAAATTAAGCTTTTTTAAAATTTAAAACCAGAAACCCAAAAACCCAAGGGGTTTTGGCGGTTTGAAAAAAAAAAAATTTTTAAACCCCTTTGAAAAATTTTAACTAAAAATTTTCCTGGGTAAAATGGGGGGGGGGGGGGGGGCGGTTTTTTTCCCCAAAGAAAAGGGGAATATTAAAATATTCCCTTTTTTCTATTTTTAAAAAAAAAAATTTTCCCCAAAAACACAAAATTTAAAATAAGTTTTTTTTTTTTCCATCAATAAATTTTAAATTTTTTAGATACAAAAATTTTAAAAGGGCCCCATTTACAATTTAAATTTAAAATTTAAAAAATTCGGCTTACAAAAAAAAAATAAAAGAAAATCCCCCCAATTTTTTCATTTGTTTTTTTAAATCTAGTTTTTAAAAAACCGTTTTTCCTTTTTAATAAAATCTTTTTTTGAAACCCCCCCCACCCCTTTTTAAATTTAAAAATAGAAAATTTTTTCCCCAAACCCCCTTAAAAGGCAAAAAAAATTTAAAAACAAAAAAAGTAAAAATTTTGAAAAAGTTCCATTTTTCCCAAACTATTTTGTAAACCCTTTTTTAAATTTAAATTAAAAACCCCTTTTGGGAAAGTAAAAAAAAGAAATTTGAAAAAATTAGGGCATTTTTAATTTTTGAATTTCTTTTTCAAAAGGTTGATAAGAAAAACTTTTTCCAAACCCCCCCCCCCCCCCCCCGGGGGGTTTAAAAAGGGAAAATAAAACAGAAATTTTAATTTTTTTTGGATAAGGGAGTACACAAACACCCCAAAAAAAAGTTTAAAAACTGAAAAAAAAAAATTTTTTCCCCCCCCAGGGGTAAAGGAAATTTTTTTGGGCCAAACCCTTGGGAAAAGGGGGGGTTTAAAACCCCTAAAGGGGCCCGGGCCCTAAAAACTCCGCCCCATTTAAAAAGAAACAGGGGGTTTTTTAATGAAAAAAAAAAAATACCTTAAATATTTTTTTTTTAAAATTTTCGGGGACAAATTTTTTATTTATTTTAAAAAAAAGTAGGGGCCGATAAAAAATTTGGGGGGAAAAAGGTTTTTAACTTTTTTTAAAAATTTTTTTTAGATAAAAACGGGGCCCACAGTTTTTTTTTCTTATTTTAAAAAAATTTTAAAATTAATAGCCCAGCGAAAAAATTCCCCTATATAATTTTAAATGCCCCCCAAAAAATATTTTTTTTTTAATCCCAAAGTTTGGGTTTTTTAGCATAAAAAAAAAAAATTTCTTTTTAAACCCCATTTTAAAATTTTATTTTTCCCTTTTTTTAAAAAATTAAAAAAGGGTTTTTCTTTTTTTTAACATGTTTTTGGGTTTTTAAAAAGTAAAAAATACTTTTTTTCTAAAAATTAAAATTTTCTTTAATTTTTTTTAAAAAATTTTTTGCTTGCCCAATCTAAAAAAATTTAAAAACTTTTAAAAAGACAAAATTTTTAAAAAAAGTTTTTTTTTAAGATAATTTTTTTTCCTTTGGAATTTTAAAACATTTTTTAAACAAATTTAAAGCCCCTTTTCTTTCCCCTTTCCCTTTTTTAAGGGGAAACGTCCCTTTTTCAAATAAAAGGGTTTGGGGGCCCCAAAAAAAAAATAAAAAATGATTTTAGTGCAATTTTAAATAAATTTTTGCCGAAAAACCCAATATTTTAAAAAATGGGAGAAATTAAAATTTTTTCCCCGGGGGCCCGAAAAAAAAATAAAAACTTTTTTTTTTTGTAAAATAACCAACCCCCTTTTCCCCAAATAAAAAATTAAATAAAATTTCCTTTTTTAAAAAAAATTCCCTTTAAGGAAAAAAAAAAACATTTTTTTAAAAGGAAGGGTATAAAATTTTTTTTTACCCTTATTTTGAAAAATATTTTTTTGTGCAAAAAATTTTAAAATTTAAAAATTTTTTTAAAAATATGCCCCTTTTCCAGTTTTTTTTAGGGGGTTTAAAAAAAATTTCCTTTAAAAACAATAAAAACCCCCAAGTTAAAACAAAATTTCCAAAAGTTTTACAAACCAAAATTTTTTTTCCCCCCGTTTTTTTTTTGGGAAAAAAATTTCAAAAAAACCCTTTTCAAAAAAATTTGAAAGTTTTTTTTTTTAATATTTTTTTAAAAGGAAAAGGAAAGGAAATTTTTTGGAAAAACTATGTTTTTTAAAAATTTTAAAAATTGAAGGGGAAAAAATATTCCCCCGGTTTTTAATTTTTTTTTTGGCTTTCCCCAAAAAATTTTTGGAAGGAAAGGGGTAAAAAAAAATCCCCAATAAATTTTTTAAAGTTTAAAATTTATTAATGCAAAAAAATAATTTTTTAAATTTAACCCGCAAAAAATTTTGCCAAACCCAAAGTTTATTACATTTAAATAATTTTTTAAATTTTGAAAAATTAAAAACCTTTAATTTTTTTTTAAAAATTTTTTAAAAAAATTTTAAATTAAAATTTCCCTTTTTCCCTTTCCCTTTTAGTAAAAATTTCCCGGCATCAACCCCTTTTCACCCCAAATTTTTAAAGAAAATTTCCCCCATTTTTTAGCTAAAGAAAAAAATTTGGGAAAAAAAAAGAATTTTTTTTGCAAAAAAATTTTTTTCCCCTTCCCAAAGTTAGAAAAACATTTCCCAAAAAATTTTTAAGTTGAAAAAAAAATTTTTAAAACCCAAAATTTTTTTAAAAAGGTTTCGTTTAAAAAACCCAAATTTCTTTTCTTTTCTTTTTTTTATATTAAAAATTTCGGAATAAAATTTTTTTCGGGGGGAAAATTTAAAAAAAGGTTTTTTTTAGTTTAAAAAACCCCGTTTTTTGGGCAAAATTTAAAAAAAAAATCCCAAATTTTGGGGTTTTAAAATTTTTTGGGAAAATCAAATTTTAATTGTTACTTTTAAATAATGAAATTTTAATTTAAAAACCTTTAATTTTTTTAAAAAAATTTTTTTTGAAATTTTTAAATCATTTCCCCTTCCTTAAGCAAATTTTTTTGGAAATAAAACCTTTTCCCCACCCAAATTTTTTTTTTTACAAAAATTATTTAAAATTTTTGACAAAAAAAATTGTTTTGTTTTTCCAACCCCTTTGGAAAAAAAGGGCCCTTTTTTTTAAATCCTTTTAAATTTCTTTTTCTAAAAAGCATTTTTCATATAAAACTCGGGAAAAGGCCCCAAAAACTTTTTCCCTTTTAAAATTAAAACACTTTTTTTATTTTTTAAAAATAAATTCCCTTTTTTAAAAAAAATTTTGCAAGGGAATTAAAAATTTTTGTCCCAATATTTTTTTATGAAAAGTAAAAAAATTTTTAAAATTTGGGGGTTAAAAAAGTAAAAGGGAAACTGTAAAAAAGGGCCCAATTTTAAAATTTTTTTAAACGGGAAATTAAAAAAATTGGAAAAAAAAAAATCGAAAAATTTTAAAACCAAAAAAAATCGCAAAAAAAAATTCCCAATTAAACCCTTTTTTAAAATTTGAAAAAAATTTATCCAATTCCAAAAAAAATTTTTTAAGGGGTTTTAAGGGTTTTTTTTGCCTAAAAATTTATAATAAAATTTTAATAATTTTTTTGAAATTAAATTTAAAATAAAAAACCTTAATTTTTTAAAAAAATCTTTTTAAATCAAATCATTTTTTTTTAAAATTTTCCTAAAAAGGGGGAAATTTTTTCGGAAATAAAATTTTTAAACCCGTTTTTTGCCCAACTTTTTGATTAATTTCCATGTTTTAAATAAATTCATTTGAAGGGGAAAAAAGGGTTTAATTTTTTTTAAAAAAAATTTTCGTTGGGCTTTTTTCCAATAAATATCCCCAAGGGAAAGGCCCTAACTTTTTTTCTTAAATTTTGGAAACAAAATTTTTAAAGGGGCCCCACAAGGGAACTCCGGGCATCAACCCTTTTCACCCCGAAAATTTAAAAGTTTTTTTAACCCAAATCCCCCTTCAAATCCCAAAAAAAAAAATTTTGGGTTAAAATTTTTTGTTTTTAAATTTAAAAGGGAAAAATTTTAAAAAAAGGCCCCCATTTTAAAAGATTTTTTTAAAAAACCGGGAAAAATTGAGGGAAAAAATTAAAACAAAAAAATATCAAAAAAAATAATTTAAAAAAAAAAACGGGGAAATAAACCCCTTTTCAGAAAAAAAATTTTATTTTTTGCTAAAATTAAATTTTTTTAAGGGGGTTTAAAAGGGCTTTTTTTTGGGCCAAAATCAAAAATTTAAAATAAATTTTTAAAAAAAATTTTTTGATTTTAAATTTAATTTTTAACCAAAATGTTTGCCCCAACCCTTTTTTAAAAACCCTTAAATCTTTCTTTTATTTTTATAGTAAAAATTTTCCCAACAAAAACCCTTTTTCGGGCCAAAATTTTGGGCCCCCCACACACTTAATTTAAAAATTTTTCCCAACTTTTAAGCGTTTTCAACCCAAAATTTTTAAGGGAAAAGGGGTTTTCATAACCCCTTTTAAATAACCCCCAAAAGAAAAATTTTTTTTAAATATAAAACACGGGGTTAAGGGGCAAAACTCCTACGGGGGAAAATTAAAACCAATTTTTTTTATTTTTAAATTAAACAAAAATTTCCCCCTCAAAGGAAAAATCTCCCCCTTTTTCGGGGCCAAATTTTTTTAAATTAAAAAGGCAAATAAATTTAAATTCAAAAAAGAAAAGGGGAAAATTTTTTAAATTTTAATGTTTTTAATTTAAAAAGGGGGAACTTTTTTGGGAAAAGGGGCCATTTTTTCCCGGTTTTGGTTTAAAAAAAACCGGGAAATGGTGGAAAAAAAAAAACCAAAAAACCCAAATATTAAAAAAAAAAAGGGGTTAAAAAAAACGGGCCCCAAAAAACCCTTTTCAAAAAATTAAAATTTTTAATCCCATAAAAATAAATTTTTTAAATTTTAAAGGGTTTTTGAAATATTTTAAACCTAGTAAAAAGTAATTAAAAAACCATTTTTAAAAAAATTTTCCCCAAAATTTTGAAAAACCAAAAACCTAATTTTTAAAAAAATCTTTTTAAAAATTCTAATTTTTTTCCCCTTTTTTCCCTTTTATCGAAAAATTGGGCCCCATAAACCCTTTTTTCACCAAAATTTTGAACAATATAAATTTTTTTTTAAACAAAAAAATTAAGGGTTTTGTTTTTAAATCATACTTTTAAATTTAAAAAAAAGGGGAATTTAAAATAATTTTTTTTAAAATTTAAACACCCCCGGAAAAGGGAACAAAAGGGTTGAAAAATTTGAAAAAATTTTTTTCCCATAAATCTCATTTTTTTCCCTTGGGTTTAAGATTTTTTGCATAAACCCTTTTTCACCCCAAATTTTAAAAATTTTAATTACCCAAAATCGTTTTTGGGGGTTTAAAGAAAAAAAAATTTGGGGGAAATTTAAAATGTTTTTTTAAGCCCAAAATTTGGAAACTTTTTTTGGAAAAAGGGTTTTCTTTTTAAAATTTGTTTTTAAACCGGGAAATGACGAAAAATGAAAGAAAAATTTTCCCCAAGAAATTTTGGTTTTCGAAAAACGGGCATAAACCCCTTTCCTAAGAAAAAATTTAAAATTTTTGCATCAAAAAAAATGTTAAGGGAATTTAATTTTCCAAATTTCAAAAAGATTAAAATAAAATTTAAAAAAAGGGTTTTTAAAATTTTTAAATTAAAACCCAACCCAAAAATTTTTTCAAAAAGAATTGCCCCTTAAAAACCCCTAATCATTTTTTTTTCTTATTTGGAAAATTTTCCGGCATAAAAACCCTTTTTAAAAACCCAAAATTAAAAAATTTTAATTCCCAAAAACCCCCCTTGGGCCCAAACCCAAAAAAATTTTTCTAAAATTTTTTCCCCAAATTTAAAATTCGCCCAAATATAAATTATATACGGGTTAAACAATTTCAAAAAAAAACCTAAAAAAATTTTTTTAAAATTCTTTTAAAAATCAAAACCCCAATTTTTTCATCTTTTATAGGGGGGAAAATTTTCGGAAATTAAAAACCCTTTTCCCCAACCCCGTTTTTTGCCCCCAAATATAAAAATTATTTTTGGGAAAAATTTTAGCTGCTTTTCATACCAAAAAAAATGGAAAAGGGTTTTAAAAAATTTAAATCTTTTTAAAATTTTTTTTAACTCAGGTTAAAAAAAACTAACTAAAAATGAATAAAATTGAGTTTAATTGTTCATCATCTCTTTTTTTTCCCTTTTTTTAAAAAAAAAAATCTGAAATAAAACCTTTTTTCACCCGAAAAAAAATAAGTAAAATGGGCAAAATTCGTTTCCCAGGAAAAAGAAAAAAAAATAAAAATTTTAATGTTTTTTTAAATTAAAAATTAAAAAACTGTTTTTTTAAAAAAGGGGGCCCCTTTTTTAATTTTGCCCCTTTTCCCAAATTTGACAAAAAAATAAAATAGAACAATATTGCAAGAAAGGGGTTGGGAAAAATTTCCCAAAAAAACCCTTTTTAAAATAAATTTTTTTAATTGCATCAAAAAAATTTTTTTAAAAGGGGAAAATATTTCCCAAAATTCAGAAAGTTTTTAAAATAAAATTTTAAAAAATTGGTTTTAAAAATTTTGGAATTTTCCCCAAGGGCTTTTTTTTTAAAAATTTGGTTTAAAATTTTCAAATTTCTTTTTTTAAATTTTTTCAAAATTAGTGATTTTTTCCGGAAAATAAACCCTTTTTTTCCAGCCAAATTTTATAAGTTTTAACCAAAAATTCGTTTTTTAAAGGCCCCAAAAATAAAAAATTGTAAAAAAAAATGTGCTACAAAAATTTTGCTTTTTTTAAATTATATTCGGGTTAAAAAAAGGGGTTTCAAAAAAAAATCTAAAAAATAATTTTTAAGTTTCCGTTTTGAAATTTTTTAAACCTTTTTCTAAATTTTTTCCTATAGGTGAAAATTTTGGGGAAATCAACCCTTTTTTAGCCAAATTTGTCCCAAATATAAAATATTTTTTTGTAAAGAAAATTAGCTCCTTTTTAAATAAATCCCTTTTAAAAATAAAAAAAGGGCCTTTAAATTATCTTTTTAAATTTTTTTAACCCATAAAGGTTCCCCTAAATTTTAAAAATTAAATTTGGGAAAAAATTTTTTTTTAAACCCAATCGAAAAAAATTTCTGAAATAAACCCTTTTTTCACCCAA
Organism: Ruditapes philippinarum; assembly: GCF_026571515.1. Lineage (NCBI taxonomy): Eukaryota > Metazoa > Mollusca > Bivalvia > Venerida > Veneridae > Ruditapes > Ruditapes philippinarum. The sequence goes on along the minus strand of NW_026855515.1, from coordinate 4,948 downwards.
AATTTTATAAGTATTTAGCTATCGTTTTTAAAAGGGTAAAAAAAAAAAAAAATAGAAAAATTAAGGGGTTTTTTTTTCAAAGCCCAATTTTAAAAGGGTTTTTTTAAAAAAGGGCCCCTTTTTTTAGTTTTGGTCTTACCGGATAAACAAAAAAAATAAAAAGGGGAAAAAAAAATTTTGAAAAATAAAGGGTTTTTCGAAAAACTCCCATAAAACCTTTTTCCCAAAAAAAATTTTATTTTTGGGAAAAATCAAATAATGTTAATGTTTAATTTTCCCAAATCAGAGTTTTAAAAATTAAAATTTAAAATAAGGTTTTAAAAATTTTTAAATTACCCAACCCAAAATTTTCCTAAAAATTTTTTTTAAAAAATTCCTAACCCCTTTTTCTTTTTTTTCCCTGTAGGGGGAAAATTTGGGGATCAACCTTTTTTTCGCCCAAAAATTAAAAAAGAAATTTAACCAAAATCCCTTTCCGGCCAAAACCCTTAAAAAGAATTGAAAATGAATTTTTCCCAAAAAATTTTTTCCCCTTAAAATTAATTACATTTTAAACAATTTTTTAAAAAAAAAAAAATAAAAAACCAAAAAATTTTTTAAAAGAATTCCTTTTTAAAATCTTAACCCATTTTTTTTCATTTTTTTCAAAAAGTGGAAATTTCGGAAAATCAATTTTTTCGGGCCAAATTTGGGGTTTTACAATAAAAAATTAAAATTTTTGTAAAAAATTTTTAAATTCTCCCCTTTTTTTTAAATCTTTTGCTAATTATATACTGTTAAACAATGTTCAAAATAAATCTAAACATAATTTTTAAGATTCGTTTGAAATCTAACCATTTCTCATCTTTCTATAGTGAAATTTCGGCATCAACCTTTTCAGCCGATTTGTCACAATATGATATATTTTGTAGAGAAATTAGCTGCTTTAATCATACATTGAATGGAAAAGGGCTTTATTATCTGTTAAATTTTTAACATCAGGTATGACTAACTGTTGAATGAATTGAGATATGTTCATCATCTCACTTTTCTTGTTGAGAAAATCTGCATCAACCTTTTCAGCCGAATTATAAGTATATAGCATATCGCTTCAGGTAAAGTAAAAAAATAGTAATTATGTGTTTCAAGTCAATTGAACTGTTGTGAAAAAGGTCATTTTAGATTGTCTTTACCGAATGACGAAAAATGATAGAACAATATTGCAAGTAATGGTTCGAAAACTGCATCAACCTTCTCAGATGATTTATTATTGCATCAAATAATGTTAAGGAATATTTGCCAATCAGAGATATAATACAATTTAATAATGGTGAAGTTGAATTATCCAAGCATAATTTCTAAGAATTGTCTGAAATCTAATCATTTTTTAAATTTCTATAGTGATATTTCGGCATCAACCTTTTCAGCCGAATTATAAGTATTTACCATATCGCTTCAGGCAAAATAGAGAAATTGTAATGAATGTGCTACAATATTCGCTTATAAATTATATACAGTTAAACAATGTTCAAAATAAATCTAAACATAATTTTTAAGATTCGTTTGAAATCTAACCATTTCTCATCTTTCTATAGTGAAATTTCGGCATCAACCTTTTCAGCCGATTTGTCACAATATGATATATTTTGTAGAGAAATTAGCTGCTTTAATCATACATTGAATGGAAAAGGGCTTTATTATCTGTTAAATTCTTAACATCAGGTAAGACTAACTGTTGAATGAATTGAGATATGTTCATCATCTCATTTTTCTTGTTGAGAAAATCTGCATCAACCTTTTCAGCCGAATTATAAGTATATAGCATATCGCTTCAGGTAAAGTAAAAAAATTGTAATTATGTGTTTTAAGTCAATTGAACTGTTGTGAAAAAGGTCATTTTAGATTGTCTTTACCGGATGACGAAAAATGATAGAACAATATTGCAAGTAATGGTTCGAAAACTGCATCAACCTTCTCAGATGATTTATTATTGCATCAAATAATGTTAAGGAATATTTGCCAATCAGAGATATAATACAATTTAATAATGGTGAAGTTGAATTATCCAAGCATAATTTCTAAGAATTGTCTGAAATCTAATCATTTCTTTTATTTCTATAGTGATATTTCGGCATCAACCTTTTCAGCCGAATTATAAGTATTTACCATATCGCTTCAGGCAAACTAGAGAAATTGTAATGAATGTGCTAAAATGTTCACTTATAAATTATATACAGTTTAACTATGTTCAAAATAAATCTAAACATAATTTTTAAGATTCGTTTGAAATCTAACCATTTCTCACCATTATATAGTGAAATTTCGGCATCAACCTTTTCAGCCGAATTTATTTAGTATTTATTTAGTATATCGCTCAAGGCAAAGTAGAAAAATAGTAATAATTGTGTTAAAAATATTTGCCTATCAAATGTATGATACAGTTAAATAATGTTTAAATTGAATAATCAAAACATACTGTTTAATAATCATTTAAAATATAGTCAATTCTTTTCTTTCTTTAGTGGAATTTCGGCATCAACCTTTTCAGCCGATTTGTACAGAAATTAGCTATACAATCATACATTTAATGGAAAAGGGCTTAATAATCTGATTAATTCTGAGCATTGTTCATATCATATATACTCAGGTAAGGCGAACTTCACTGTGAATTAACACATTTTTATTATCACAATGATTCCTGTTGTGAAAATCTGCATCAACCTTTTCAGCCGAATTATTTAGTAAATAGCATATCGCTCCGACAGGCAAAGAAGAGAATTGTAAGTATGTGTTAAGTCATTTAAATTTTAGTCATTAATTGTATGTTCAATTAACACTCACGTTAGACTATTTAAAAAGATATGAAAATTTTTCTTCAATTTGTAAGTTATCCTGAGAAATTGTACGTCAACCTTTTCAGTCGATTTTTTTACTTTAATATCTAGATCTACTGCATAAAAGTTTTCTGAGTTAGCTATAGGTGTTTAATTAATCGCATAGTTTAATAATGTTTAAGCTCAATTATCCATAGATCTATAGATACTGGCACTTAAAATATGTATATATGTATATTTCAAGTCCAAGATCTATATAAAATCTAAAAATTGCTTAGAAAATTTAATATTTTTTCTTATTTTTTTTGGTGAAATATCGGCATCAACCTTTTCAGTCGATTTGATACAATTGCTTTAATATGGTGCTTTGGTTCATTCAGTTACACTGGTTAGTTAATACAGAATTACAAAATTTGCCCCCCCCCCCCCAAAAAAAAAAAAAACAACAAAAAAAAACGTTTCGTGCCAATAAAATCGATCTATGCTCAAATGCAGATCGGACTGTATATAAATACAGTGATTCTGTTTTTCACCATTTTATTTTTTTAATATCGCTTCTATCCTGTTGAATCCTTTTGTACAGTAAAATATTACTCAATGCTTTATATTAATGGTTTATTAATGAATAACTTCCTTTATTATCGAGTAATTTAATCTAGTTTCTTTACAACACCGAATTACAACACCCGTGTTCAAAGTAAAACAGTAAAGAGTTAAACGTAAGGCGGAGTTAAATTGATCATGCTGAGAAGGTTGATAGCGTTTTTATCTGAGTGAGTTGATATAAAGTTTTAACCGTGTTCCTACATGTTTGAATATGAGCGGCCACCATCATCGTAGAGGTATTCCAAATGGTCGTAGGAAAAGACGGATCGTGAGACAGGGCGGGCCGTACTAAGGAGGACCGCGTGTTTCATATTTTGGGACAAGGCGGACCGTAACTCGAGACAAGGCGGACCTTGCATATTTTAAAATTTAATATTGCAATTTCATTTTGTTTTATATTTTGAGTTCATTATCATCCTATGTCATATATTTAATATACGTAGGCCTACCTGTTTTAAGCATTTTCATATTAAACAGATTAATTTGTATTTAAAAATTTAAACATCGATCGATCTAGTTAATATGTATGAATTTATCATGTGCACACGACATAAGGTGGACTGTACATTAAATCTAACTTTATATTTTTTATTAATAACATTAATTGATCCGGGGACAGAAGATAACTTTCTGTCCCAGAGTATGGTAAACTAATGGGACTGTCCAGACTTAGAAAATTTCATATATAAAGCATATACAGTATTTTCCTTTTGCGCTAATGTTTCTAAACTTGAAACAATTACCTTAATTGTAATATTTTCATATATATACCATTTATATCATGTTAGATATATAGAGGAATATTGATTATTTATATTAGTTAATTATAATATGAAAACCAAGAAATACATGTAGATAGTATATACAATGTATGCATGTATATCAATTCGCTAAACAGACAGCATCTTAATTAAGACAGAGCACATAATCCATTTTAATTATAAACTGACTCGTCAAAGAATCAAAATTGAGGAGTATTCAACGCAAGTCAGCCAGGAGCATCCAGTCAAATTTATGGCTAGAATATTCCATAAAGACACAAATTTTATTGATAGTTCTGCAATCCTTTATATATATTAATAAAGTAAATATCGATACACTTGTCACTCATCATCATTTTACGTAATTGTGTTGTATTGTGTTTTAAAATATCAGATGTGTATATCAAATATTTTCTGTATCATATTGTTTAATAAAGATTTTCAGTTTTAGCACCGTGACTGTCTTATTATTATTAATACTACTTTTAGACCCTTTCTGATAATGAAATAATGTAAACTTTAATCGAAAAGCATCCCAAATCCTCAAAATCCTAAAAAAAACAATCTTGTGTAGTTCCGTGTCCTTCACTAATTTAAAGGCCCAGTAATCCTGAAACATGGACCCGCATTGAATACGAAATTGCTTGCCTTTTTATTGATAAACCATGACGTTTTAGAGCTGACAAATAATCCAGTGGTTACTGAAATGTGGTGTTTCGGGTTCAAAACTAAAACTAGTGATATGATTTCAGTTGATTAACCCACAGG
>NW_026855514.1:0-26551 GCF_026571515.1 Ruditapes philippinarum | reverse complement strand
AGAAAAGCAACTCTCAGGGCAGTATCTCCAAAGTCCCCAACAAAATGTTCACCAACAAAATTCTGAACCGATTTTACTTCAAAAAATAAAAGATTCACGGGAGGAAAAAGCTGATAACAACTTAAAAATCTTAAACTCAGAAAAAGGATTTTTTTTGGAATAGTTACAGCCACTGATTTTAAAGGGTAATGATTTTTCAGTTTTGGGCACCAGTGAAGGAAAAACCCTTTTAAGCACCCTTTCATCCAAATGTAAAAATTTCTCTTTTTTCCCAACCATTTTTTACGGGGTCTTAGGGGATTAAAACAAGAGTAAAAAAATTACACTTCCGCAAGTACTTAAATTCAAGACTTCTGAGTTTGCAAGAAATATAGACTATATATTTTTTATGCAGTTCCTAGCTGAAAAGAAAGAAATTCTTGATAATCTTCAAATTGCTGTTAGAAAATCCCAACAAAGTGAAGCCATAACTGCAGCATCAGTAAGATCATCTGACACATTGAAAACATTTATAGCAAAAGATTAAGCATATACAATCTTCAAAAATATCAGAGGATCACCAGCATATTGGCAAGGATGTATGTATGACCTTTAAGGAATGGTTAGGCGGCTTGGAAAATTTACTTGGTTTCTGACATTGTCTGCAGCTGATATGCGTTGGACTGACATAATTCAGATTATAGCAAAGCAGTATGGACATACATTTACAGAAGAGGAAATAAAACATATGCCTTGGGAAGAAAAATGCAAATGGATCAGAAATAACCCGGTCACTGCAGCAAGACATTTTGATTATAAAGTTCAACAATTCTTCAAAATACTTATCCAGAAAAACAAAGTTCTTGGAGACGTCAGTGATTACTTTATTCGTACTGAGTTCCAACAGCGTGGATCGCCACATGTTCACTGCGTACTGTTGGTTAAAGATGCTCCAGTGATAGGTAAAGATTCAGAAGAAGATATATGTTTGTTCATTGATAAGTATATACAGTGTACACTTCCTTCTGATGATGAAGAATTATTATCTCTTGTAACTACACTTCTAAAACACTTCCATACAAGAACTTGCATGAAAGGAGGCCAGTTCTGCCGCTTCCATTTCACCAAACCACCAGTACCATATACAATTATTACATCTGATAAGAAAGACAATTGTCCATCAGAAACACCTTTACAGGACAGCGCCACTAATGCCGATACTAATTCTGTACCTCTTAGTGACAAACAAACAAACATTTGTAACAGTTCAGAAGTATGTACAGATGATTAAAGACCAATTTACAGACATTCCAGTATCTTTGACACAGATTTTGACAGCCGTAAACATTACAGAAGACAAATATGTTCAAGCATTACGAAATCTAGAAAATGGTACTTAAGTGCTGTACAAAAGAACACCAAAAGACAGATATATCAACAATTACAACCCTGTCATTCTCAAAGCATGGCAAGCTAATATGGACATTCAGTATGTCATATATATTCATGTATAATGTACATTGTCAGCTACATAACTAAAGATGAGAAAGAGCTTAGTGACTTATTAAGAACTGCAAGCAGACACGCCAGTGATGCAAACATTCAGCAGCAGCTACGTCAGCTTGGAAATATCTTTTTAAATCATAGAGAAATTACAGCCCAGCAGGCTATTTACAGAGCTCTTCCTAAGCCCTTAAGACGGACCAGTAGAAGTGTTGTTTTTGTACCTACAGACCTTCCAGAGGTACGTGTAAAGCTGGTAAAACCATCTTACATTATAGAGAAGCTGGATGATGACTGTGAAGAAGTTTTCTCTGCAAGCATCATAGACAAATATGCTGCAAGACCCGATTCTTTAAAAGACTTATGTTTGGCAGATTTTGTTTCATTATATTCAGTTAGAGCAACTGTTACACGTGACATTTCCCATCCAGATATTCTACCTGATGACTCACTAGAACAAACGCAAGGAAAGGCTATAAAATTGAAAGATAACAAAGGCTATATTATCAGAAGAAAACAGCAGGCTGTTGTTCGAAGTCACGTTTTCTCAAAGTTAAAACAACCTTAAAAATTCTACCATTCAAATTTGATGTTGTACCTTCCGTGGCAAAAAGAAAATGAACTTCTTCTTAACTTCAAGTTGTATGAAGATGCAAATATTCTTCAGAACAACTTGGATCGGTATGAACACAACAGAGACATAGTTCAAGATGCCCTCGAAGACTACAATGAAAATGGCCCTATTGTTGATGTCTGGGACAGTCTTTAGTGAAGCCATTCAAAGAAATGATGATGACACTTCACTTCCATCTAGAATCGATTTCGATAGTGCTCACTTCAATCCTGACTTCTATACAGGAATCAGCAGTCAAGATATCGCAAGAGATATTGGAACCTCCTGTATTACTTGTGATATACAACAGAACCTCTTGCCAGATACAGATATTAGGCAGCTTATTAGAAGCCTCAACAATGAACAAAGGGAAATTTTCAGTTACATATTACAATGGTGCCGACAGTACATTCACAGCAAAAAAAGGTCCACGCCCCCATCCTTTTCATATATTTTTGACAGGTGGAGCTGGTACAGGAATAAGTCTCCTAATAAAAGCTGTGTACAACATGGCAGTCAAACAGTTACAATCGAAGAAAATAACCCTTCTGATATAACAGTTCTTCTCCTTGCACCAACTGGAACTGCTTCTTTTAACATAGATGGAATAACTATGCATTCTGCACTCAGACTGCCATTAAAACAACATTCTTGGCATTCAGACTACCTGCCACTGTCTCAAGAAAAACTGCATAATCTGAGATGCAGACTAAATTCTTTTACGCTTGTTATAATAGACGAAATCTCTATGGTCAGTTCTGAAGACTTATATAATATCCACAGACGCCTCAATGAAATAAAAGGAACATCAGCGTCTGATGTCTATTTTGGTGGCATTTCCATGTTGGTTGTTGGTGACCTATTTCAAATACCTCCAGTAGCAGCCAAACCAGTTTACAGTTTACCTTCCTCACCCATTGCAAGACTTGCTGGATCATTATGGAGTAACCTATTCAACATCCATCATCTTAATGTAATCATGAGGCAAAAAGATGATCTTGAATTTGCAAACTTACTTAACAGAGTACGACTACAAACTCGCACAGAAAATGATCTCAATATACTAAAAAGTAGAATAATCACGAAAGAAAGATCTCAGTATCCACATGATGCACTGCATATTTTCCCTTCGAATAAAGAAGTTGCTGAATACAACAACATGAAACTTCAAACACTCACATCTACATTGCATACATTGACGGCAAAGGATTCAAAGCCTAATAATTCAGATCTTCCAGATAATATCACCCTCCCAGAAAATTCATCATTGACAGGTGGTTTGTCCAAAGTTTTGAAACTTCGCACATGTCCTCATAAAGATCACAAAAAAACATTGATATCTCTGATGGTCTTGTCAATGGAACACAAGGAGTTGTGCTCGGATTCTGGTACACACATCCAAAAGAAGATATTGTCGCAGTCATTATCAAATGTAACCAGCAGAAATCTGGCTAACAAACTCGCTTGAAAATGCTGTAGTCAGTATTAAAGGTAGATTCAATAATGGTCAGTGCTATGTTGCATTAAGCAGAGTAAAAACACTAAATGGTCTCTATATAACCAACTTTGATAAGGATAAAATAAAAGCAAGTAAAGAAACAGCTCAAGCCTTACAAGACATTAAGGAAAAACACTTCTACCAATTTACAACTTTGTCATACAGAAGCCTTCCAATGCAGTATCCATTGCTTTGCTAAATGTCAGATCTCTCAACCGACACTTTGAAGATATCAAATCCAATGAAGAATTCAAAAATACAGACATTCTGAGTTTTACTGAAACTTGGTTAAAGAAAGATACACCTCCTCTTCCGGACAGAGTATCATTTAAACAGAACAGATCAAACAAACAAGCTGGAGGTGTTGCAGTTTATGTTCATAAATCCTTCAGTACAACAGCTCTTCTAACTCGTTCAACAGTAAACCTTGACTTGAACGTCCTTTCAATTGCTCTTCAGCAATTTCAGTTCATACTGCTACTGTTATATTGTGCTCCTAATGCTAACCTTACACAAGCTTTACAAACTGTGGAGGATATCTTTTAACAACACAATTTTATAAATCCAGTTGTCATTATGGGAGATTTCAACAAGTTAAACCTTAACAAAAGTAAGTTCTTTAGAGGATTCCACTCACTTGTTGATGTACCAACTTGTACTACAAGCTCTACTTCGGATCAGATTTATGTGGATTGGCCAATTGTCAAACACCGTGTTCTTAGCACCTTCTTATTTCTCAAACCATGATATTGTTTGGATTGCATTGCCTTACACTGCAACACCTACAGATGAGTAAAGCTCCATGCACTCTTATATATCTCAAGATATAATTAGTAAACATTCACTTTACATCTTGAATTGTTTGAAAAATAAAATGTGCCTACTACTGCCTATATGTTCTTGCCTTGTTCTTTTATCTCCCCATTACGAAAAATCTGTCACTCGAAGAGTACATTTTTGTGTTCAAAACCTATTCGGGGAGCATCACCCGGCTCAAACCGGGCTCTTGTTTCTGTGTGTTACCAGATACACAAAAGCTTGTCCTCATAAACTACTGGTGCAATTTTATCCAAACTTTACAGGAAAGATCAGTACCAAGTCTAGTTGTGCACTGTCCATCTGCCTGTCCGTCTGTCACAAAACATGAAATTGGCCATCATGAGGCGACACATGTGATCACTGATCGCTCTTGTTTGCTTTAGGGGGTATATTGTTTTGCTAATGTCGGTCTGTCTGTCTGTCTGTCGGTCCGTCCGTCGGTCTGTCGGTCTGTCCGTCGGTAGACCACATGGTTTCTGCTGATTATCTTGAAAAGTATTTATCACAAAGTCTTCATATTTTACACAGTGATTGGTCATAACTAGTAAATGGCCCCTATTGATTTTGGGGTCACTAGGTCAAAGGTCAAGGTCACAGGGACCTTAAATGTCAAAATGGTCTCCGCTGATTATCTTGAAAAGTATGTATCACAAAGTCTTCATATTTCACACAGTGATTGGTCATCACTAGTAGATGACCCCTATTGATTTTGGGATCACTAGGTCAAAGGTCAAGGTCACAGGGATCTTAAATGTCAAAATGGTTTCCGCTGATTATCTTGAAAAGTATGTATCACAAAAGTCTTCATATTTCACACAGTGATTGGTCATAACTAGTAGATGACCCCTATTGATTTTGGGGTCACTAGGTCAAAGGTCAAGGTCACAGGGACCTTAAAATGTGAAAATAATTTCTGCTGATTATCTTAAAAAGAATTCATCACAATGTCTTCATATTTCACATAGTGATTGGTCATAACTAGTAGATGACTCCTATTGATTTTGGGGTCACTAGGTCAAAGGTCAAGGTCACAGGGGCCTTAAATGTCAAAATGGTTTCTGCTGATTATCTTGAAAAATATGTATCACAAAGTTTTCATATTTCACATAGTGATTGGTCATCACTAGTAGATGACCCCTATTGATTTTGGGGTTACTAGCTCAAAGGTCAAGGTCACAGGGACCTTAAAATGTGAAAATTGTTTCCGCTGATTATCTTGAAATGTATTCATCACAAAGTCTTCATATTTCACATAGTGATTGGTCATTATTAGTAGATGACCCCTATTGATTTTGGTGTCACTAGGTCAAAGGTCAAGGTCACAGGGGCCTTAAATGTCAAAAGGGTTTCCGCTGATTATCTTGAAAAGTATTCATCACAAAGTCTTCATATTTCACCTAGTTATTGGTCATAAGTATTAGATGACCTCTACTGATTTAGGGGTCATTAGGTCAAAGGTCAATGTCACATGGGCCTTTAATGTCAAAATGGTTTCCGTTGATTTTTCCATAATTGAACACTTCCATGTACCCATTTTTGGCAAGTTTCTTTAATAAAATTACCAATTATGTGAGTCAATGGCTAGAAAGGGGGGTATATGTGTCGTTCGACATTCTTGTTTAGATAAATCCTATGAAATAGTTTTTTGTTTTGCTGTAATTATGAAAATTTAAAAAGACTTGTCATGCGCAAATGCCAGGTCAACACCTAGAGAAGTGAAGGCTCTACTTGGATGTCAAAATAGTACATTGATGGTCGTGTTTAGTCATATCTTTGTCATTCATCCTTGGATGGTTTTTTAAATAATTGGGCATTCTTGAAATATAAAGGAGTGTTTATATTGCTTTATTTATAACACCCTTTAAAATACTAATGCCTTTGTTGTAAGACAAAGGTTATCAGTTCTTATACTCTGCCCAACTTGGGGTTTGGGCATTTATTTGCTTCTGATAACAAATTTTGTATTTATGTGAGTTAATATTTGACTGTCAGAGATCGAAAATTCCACTTGTTTGCTCATAATTACAAGTAGAATTTAAGAAATAAAATAATTTTGGTTATGTAAACAGCCATATTTCAAGCTATCAATATTTTAAGTAACTGAAGACTTCTTTTTGAAAAAATTGTCTTGTGGATTTTAATTAACTTTTTTTATTTTAATTATTTCAGAACCAGACAATACTAGTCAGGCTAATTTTTCACTCATTGAAGCAGAGAATGTTTTCGTCAATTTCAATTATTCTGTATGTGAAACACCAGAGTATAAGTTTAGACTTCGTCATGTCTTATCAACGAATACACTACGTCTGGACTATACAGTTCTGCAGATAATAAACAGAAATGATGCATTGCCAAAGGGACTGAAGCTGGATAAAAGGTCTGGTAACAATCAAGCAAACAAATTACATGGAATTGGGTACGGTTCCCCTGAAACCCCATTCTTTAAGGTGTTAGATAATTCCTGTCCTATCATTCCATCAATAAATACAAGAATTCTGGAAAGTGAGAAATGGTTGTATGACACCAATCGTGGACTCTCAGATCAGAATGTACCCCCAGTTGCACAAAATGGAGCAAATACGGGGCTTACTCGGGTACAATACTTTAAGGCACATGTGCGGGAGATGGGGTTTGAGCCTGATAGTGTAGATAGAGGATACCGGGATATTGATAGGGAACAAAATATTTTCTTAGATAGTTGTTTGGAACACCGAGGGTCTGGCTCTCCTTTTCTGACAAGTGACGGATTTGTCAAGGGTATTCTTACTAACGGTCATCCAGAATTTTTTTACCAGCTTCCTAAACTTGTACAGGCTGGCTTTCCGAGTGATAAAAGATTTGAATGTACTTTGAAATTGGACTGTGTACACCAAAACATTTTAGAACGGGATCAAGTCTTAGCTAATAAATTGTTTGGCTAAATGTCTTACCAGGTTATTTTAAGATTGCCTGTACAAATTGTCACATGAGACCTCTCAAGATTTTTTAAATTTCCTGAGTTGTCCGACCTTTTATGGTTTAATAGAAAGACCAGTTTAGGTCTCATGAGAAATTAGAATGAGTTATGGTAAAGAGCATAATAGATTTTGCTTCATCTGTCCAATTCAAAAATCTTTACTAGTACTTTTAATCTGGAGGAGAATAGATCTGTTTGCTGTGACATAAATCTCTGTTATGATGTTGATATGTTTACTGTAATTTTCATCCATCTATTGTGACATTGATCAGTCGGCTGTGACATTAATCCATGTATTGTGATAAATCAATTTGTTGTGACTGATAGCTAAATGCTGTGGTATTAATCCAACGTTTGATACATAATCTGCTGTGACAAAAATCCATTTGCTGTGTCATAATTCAATTTGCTGTGACTGTCATCTCATTGCTGTGACATTACTCCATCTTCTGTGTCATAATTCAATTTGCTGTGACATTAATCATTCGGCTCTGACACTGATACTTATTAGATATTTTGTGACATAAGTCTATCTGATTTGCTATTAAAGGAACTCCACTGAGGTTCAAAACCCTATAAACATAAAATTTGAATTTCTTACACAGATCAGCTGGGAAACCTTAAAACAGAAAGATCTGCAGAAGATAATTAAGAATATAAATAAATTGAAAATCCAATTTTTGTGTTATTCTTCACCCAATTTGAGTTGTAATGCTTTTCAGAGTGAACTAATTATCTAAGATTTTGCACACAAATTATTGGGCTAGACCTACATGAAATGGAACATTGAAAATTATTTCCAGCTCTTCAATGTCAAAAAAACGTCTGTGGAGTCCCTTTAAAATTAATTTTCTGTGAAAGGGCACTCGTTTGGCCATTTTTGGGGCCGAATATCGGCCCCATTCTCCTCTCAAAATCATATGTTTTTTCCCCTTTTTCAGTAAAAAATTCCCCTTAAAAAATAAATAAATAGTAGTGTTAATGTTTTAAATTTAAGAAAAAGGTGATGTTTTGATTTCATAAAAACACAATATATTTATGTTTAACTTTCAATGGGTTGAAAACTAAAATACTGTACATAGTCAACAACGCTGTATGTTAAAACCGAAAGTAACAGGAAGTGAGAAATGTACAGAAGGGAGGTAACTCCAGTACCTGAAATTATTGATAAAATTAATGTGGCAGAAAATTATTGTAGGAATTTAGAGAATAGACATACATTGTCATGCTTCTGCTGGAAAATAAACAAAAAAATATTTTAATTTCTGTCACTTGTTGTTGGAAAAAACGTATTTCTCCTTTTCGATCTGCAGTTTTGTACTCAAATATTTTCGTACCACTCATTTTCGTATCCAGTTTACAGTTACAGACAATTTTCTCTGAAACCAATACCTTTCTTAGAAAAGGCATAAATCTTTCTTGTATATTTTTATTTAATTCTTATTTCAATTCTAATTGTTATAATTGTTTCAAACTAAAGAATAGGCGAAAGTATGTAGAAAATAGTTTTAAAGCTGCATGCCTCCAGATGAGTCAAAATATTTCAATAAAATCAAACTTGAGAAATATGTACTAAGATTTTAGAAAAAGGTAAAATGATCCAAGTAATATTTTACATGTTATGTGCGGTTAATGGCTGATTTTTCGGTATTAACAAGTATATTTCTACTGCGTTACTAACGCAGCAAGGGCTATCTATGCATATTTTGACCACTTTTTGGTAATTACGTGGGTTGTAAGTGCCATTGATAATGTGTAAATTGCTTCCTTTTGGTTAATTCACAATATTATACATTCAAATACATTTTCCAAATTTCATGAAAATTGGCATGAATCTGGAGGTGTGCTGCTTTAAGAACTGACCAGTGCAGATTGCAAAATAGTGTGGTACATTTTCAACAACACCTCAACAACAAAAAAAAAAAGAAAACATTAATGACTAATGTGAAATAATTTTTATGCTCTCCAAAGGGAGAGCATATAGTGGCCACCTTGTCCGTCTGTCTGTACGAACCCAGAGGTACTTGTATGACTTGGAGAACAATGGGTAAATTCTCTTTGATCCTATTCATTCCGTTTTTACTTGTGTGTCTTTTTTAAGCCTTGTGTGACTAAAAATGGCTAAAAAGATCAAAGGAAAAGTCACATAAGTACCATTTCGTAAGTCCGTCTGTCTGTCCGTCGGTTGTCTTGTCCGGAGCATAACTTAAACCCATTGGAGATAATTTGTTTAAACTTCATACAGTGGTAGAGGGCATTGAGGGGGAGTGCAGTGTCAAAGAACCATAACTCTATTTTACCCGGTTTTTGAATTATCTTCCCTTATAGAAAAATCTTGTTTGGGACATAACTCTAAAACTATAGGAGATATCAACATGAAACTTTGTAGGTGAATAGATATAAATGGGAAGATGTGCAATGCTATTTTGCCCAGTTTTTGAATTATCTCCCCTTTTAGAAAAATTTTGTCCGGAACATAATTCTAAAATTATAAGAGATATCAACATGAAACTTTATAGGTAAATAGATCTCAATGGGTAGATGTGCAGTGCACAAGAACCATAACTTTTTTTTTCCTAATTTTGGAGTTATTGCCCTTTGTTAATTTTAACAATTTGAACTTTGTCCGGAACATAACTCTAAAACTATAAGAGATATCAAGATGAAACATTGTAGGTAGATAGATCCCATTGAGTAGAAGTGCAGTGCAAAAGAACCATAACTCTGTTAAGCCTCATTTTTGAATTATCTCCCCTTTTAGAAAAAATCTTGTCCAGGACATAGCTGTAAAACCATAAGAGATATCATCATGAAACTTTGTAGGTAGATATATCTCAATGGGTAGATGTGCAGTGCACAAGAATTATAACTCTGCCTTGCCTTATTTTTGACTGAATGCCCTTTGTTTATTTTCACTTTTTGAACTTTATCTGGGACATTACTCTAAATTATGAGAGATATCAACATGAAACTTTGTTGGTAGATAGATCACATTGGGTAAAAGTGTAGTGCAAAAAAAAAACATAACTCTGTTTTGCCCAATTTTTGAATTATCTCCCCTTTAAAAAAAACTTGTCCTGGAAATAACTCTAAAACTACAAGAGATATCAACATGACACTTTGTAGGTAGATGGATCTCAATGGGTAGATGTGCAGTGCACAAAAACTTGAACTCCACCTTGCTAAATTTTGTAGTTAATGCCCTTTGTTCATTTTTACATGGGACATAACTTGGAAACCATAAGAGGTATCTACAAGAAACTTTGTAGGTTGATAAGTCACATTGATTGGAAGTACCTTGCCTAATTTTGGAATTATTGCACTTAGTGACATAACTCTGTCTTTCTCATACTTTCCTGTGTCCAGAACCTATTTGGGGAGCATCACCCGCCTCAAACCGGGCTCTTGTTTTTGTGTTTCCATAACTTGGGTACCAACAACTAAAACAACTGTCAGTTTGATTTTTTTATTATAACCAAAAATGCATAATGCTTGTTATAGATTTTAAATTAACCCTTAACATTTTTTAGAAATTGCATTTTACCCCTCACTCTAGAATTTGAGGGGTTAAAACCCTTGGCCAGAAATATAATTATATCTGGAGCTCTGATTGATGTCTGAGTCAGTCATTGCAATTAGAAAACAGTAAAGAATACAGATACTTCAAGAAAAACTTCTTGTTATGAAATAGTTTTATTTTTTAGGTCTATAGTAATATATATACTAGCTATTGTAAGTAATGGTAGGAAATAGTTCCAAGAGTTAGTGTAAAACTTAAATTTTTAAGAACTTATAATTATAAGACTTAAAATTCCCCTTTTTGTCTTAAAATGATGCAAAATTCCCCTTCCTGAGGGTATGGGTACCTGTCCCTAAAAGTTGTCTAGTGCCTTTCACTGTGATATCACTTAATCTTCTGTGACATTAATCAATCTGCTTTTACATTCATCCATCTGCTTTGACATTCATCCATCTGCTTTGACATTCATCCATTTGCTGAGACATTTATCTACCTGCTTGGTTTGTGTATGTTTTATTCAAAAGTGACTTGGTTTATTATGTACTTTTATTGAGCATACATTTACATGTAATGTACTAACTCTGCAATTTCATTGTGCTAATGAAGTAATTGTCTTCTCTTTTATATGGAGGGATATAGATTTGCTTCTGTTTTTATTTCTGTCCACAAGATCTTTCCATCCTTAAAATATTGTGACTTGCTTAGCCCTTAAATGACAGCCAGTCTCTAACAGTAATACTCGTACAAATGTAGAACGAGCATATAGGTCTTACTTTTTATTATGTCCCCACAAAGTGGGGAGCATATAGCAATCCACTTGTCCGTCCGTCCGTATGTCTGTCCCTCCGTACGTCTGTCCGTAAGTCCCGAAACCTTGTGAATGCAATTCCTCTTAAACCGGATGGCAGATTTTGCTTAAACTTCCAGGGATGAACAACCTTAATGTGTAGATGGCAGTAAAGGAAGGAATTTTCGCTGCAACCAAATTTAACAGAATTATGGCCCTTTGTTGATTTTTTCACTATATACCATATAGAAATTTTGTGAACGCAACTCCTCTTAAACCGGATGGCAGATTTTGCTTAAACTTCCAGGGATGAACAGCTTTAATTTGTAGATGGTAGTCAAGGAAGGAATTTTTGCTGTGACCAAATTTAACAGAATTATGGCCTTTTGTTGATTTTTTCACTATACACCATATAATCAATTGAACATATAAATTTTACATTTGTTATTTAATTTAACATGTACATAAGGTTACCTGTAAATCATTTTAGGTATATGTACAGAAATGAAACAGTGGAATGAAATAGTTCCACATAAAAATCTTACATACAGATATGCATGCTCTTGTTTACAAGCACATCTGCACAGTGGGGACATCCGTGTCCTTTGGACACAGTTCTAGTGTAAGACTAGTTTCACAAGTGTAATTGCCCTTGACTTAGTCTAAAGTTAACACATTCAGTAAACTGCTATGTAAGCAAATGAAAGAAAAAATTTAAAAAATATTATTATAGTGTTAACTTATTGGGATAATATGAATTCATCTTTGTTTGACTTTCACTTTTTGAGCAGTGTTACTATCTATTGTACTTTGTATTATTAGAAATCTAACCAGAGTTATGGCCCTTGATTTAGTCAAACTAATGGAATTCTGAAACTGCTTCGTATTGTGTTGATGTAATAATTTACCAGCTGTTGTATGGATGTTTTAAGTTTTATTATATATCAAGGGGAATGTGTCCAGTGGTTATACATATCTGGTTGCTTAATTTATTTTAAGATGCTTTTTGTTGTTTTGGATTTGAATATTTATTGTATGTGCCTGTTAATATTTGTTGTTGTTGTTTTAAGTGGCACACCTCCAGATGAGAAAAAAATATGTTAAAGAATAATTTAAGAAAAAAGTTACTACTGAAAGAAATCGGAATTTAATTAACCAGGTTTTCCGAAGGAAAAAAGTGGTTATTAGATTGAGGTATGTCGGCGGGCGGGTGGGCGTGCGGGCGTTAACAATTTCTTCTGTGCGCAACTCCTTCTACATTTCTCAACGGATTTTGACCAAACTTTCACAGAAGCTTTGTCATCAAGTGCCCTGGCGCATATTGTCAGGGTTTTGCGATTGGATAATATTTGACCTAATTATGGTCCTTTGTTTTTTTTTCCTTATATAGAATATATAGTGAACAATTTCTTCTGTGCGCAACTCCTCCTACATTTCTCAACGGATTTTGACCAAACTTTCATAGAAGCTTTGGCATCAAGTGCCCTGGGGCATATGGTCAGGGTTTTGTGATTGGATAATATTTGACCTAATTAGGCCCTTTGTTTTTTTTTTCTTATACAGAATATATAGTGAACAATTTCTTCTGTTCTGTGCGCAACTCCTACATTTCTCAACGGATTTTGACCAAACTTTCACAGAAGCTTTGGCATCAAGTGCCCTGGAGCATATTGTCGGGGTTTTGTGATTGGATTATATTTGACCTTATAATGGCCCTTTTTTTTCCTTATATAGTTTATATAGTGAACAATTTCTTCTGTGCTGAACTCCTCCTACATTTCTCAATGGATTTTGACAAAACTTTCACAGAAGCTTTGTCATCAAGTGCCCTGGCGCATATTGTCGGGGTTTTGTGATTGGATAATTTTTGACCTTGTTATGGCCCTTTGTTTTTTTTCCTTCTACAGAATATATAGTGAACAATTTCTTCTGTTCTGTGCGCAACTCCTACATTTCTCAACGGATTTTGACCAAACTTTCACAGAAGCTTTGCCATCAAGTGCCCTGGTGCATATTGTCGGGGTTTTGTGATTGGATAATATTTGACCTAATTATGGCCCTTTGTTTTTTTTCCTTATACAGAATTATCAATATATAGTGAACAAATTCTTCTGTGCTGAACTCGTCCTACATTTCTCAACGGATTTTGTTCAAACTTTCACAGAAGCTTTGTCATCAAGTGCCCTGGCGCATATTGTAGAAGTTTTGTGATTGGATAATTTTTTACCTAATTATGGCCCTTTGTTTTTTTTCCTTATACAGAATATATAGTGAACACTTCTTCTGTGGCAATTCCTCCTACATTATTCATGTTTTACATTGCACATAGTTACATTGTTTGTTGCTTGTATTTGTATTTCAAATACAACATATTTATCTACAATGGTGATAACTGAAAACCTGGTTTCGTGGCATTGCCATGTTTCTTGTTTATTTCAATAAAATATGACAGAATTTATGATTTTAAGCACCGAATTGTTACAGAATAACAGAAATTTGGTGACATGTAATAGGTAATGTAACTGTAAGTAAAGTGTGTAAGTCTTTATTTGGACGTAGATATTTTATATAAACAAGTTTTCAGTTTTCATTTAAAAGAACAGAGTTCTTGAAAAAAGTGGTAAAAATGTAGTTAAAAAAATCGCAAATATCTAAAGATGTGCTACTTTAAAATATTATAAATATGTTCCCAGTGTGCAATTCATTATAATGGTGTAGTTACTGTTATGTTTTTATACCCCCGCACAACGAAGTTGTAAGGGGGGTATACTGGAATCAGCTTGTCCGTCCGGACGTCCGTCTGTCCGGCCGTCCGGACATCTGGCCGTTCTTCGGTTTTTCCTTGTCCGCCCAATAACTTAAGATTCCTTTGACCCACAGTCTTCATATCTGGCATAGTGGCTAGTCATGACAAGTAGATGACCCCTATTGATTTTGAGGTCACTGGGTCAAAGGTCAAGGTCACAGGGGCCTTGACCATAAAAAGCTTGTCCGCCCAATAACTTAAGATTCCTTTGACCCACAGTCTTCATATTTGGCATAGAGGTTAGTCATGACAAGTAGATGACCCCTATTGATTTTGAGGTCACTGGGTCAAAGGTCAAGGTCACAGGGGCCTGGACTATAAAAAGCTTGTCCGCCCAATAACTTAAGATTCCTTTGACCCACAGTCTTCATATATGGAATGGAGGTTGGTCATGACAAGTAGAAGACCCCTATTGATTTTGAGGTCATTGGGTCAAAGGTCAAGGTCACAGGGACCTTGACTTAAAAAAAGTTTTTTCCCCTTAATTGCTTAAGAATGCCTGTCAGCAGTGTATTGATTTTGACATATTCACATTTGAAGAATGTAGAATACATAACTTAGCAATGTAATGGCTTAGTAACCTCAGATTTGGCAGGGAGGTTGTCCTTGAGCTCTAAATAGCCACTGTTGATTCTTACAAAGTGGTATGCGGGGGTATTCACGCCATAGTTCTAGTTTTCTCAGCAATATTTTGCAGCAATATGAATCATGATGTATAAAATATATGCAATATTATTTTAAAGGTTTAAATTATAGTGAAATGAATAAAAGTCATTCTTAGAACAAAACAAATAAGGTATTCTTTGAACAAAATCATTTAAAGAACTGACAATTTGTAAGTGATTCTTTCCCTGTGACTCCATTATCAATTTTCTGATTGCTCAGACTCGTAGTTCAATTACTAAGTCTGTGGAGGAGTGGTAAATGTCATCAACATCAAACCACTTGACCCTTACCGCTGTAAGTTCAAATCCTTAAAGGGACTTTTGATTCTTTTATGTGAAGAAGCCATCCAGCTAGCACGCACAATGTTGGTAGTCTTATTAGCCTGAAATAATGCTTGTATGTCATCATTTGACCTTGACTATGTTGGTGTGACTTAAACTTTAACCGAAAATAAAAAAATCTATCCCAGTTGCATTAAACAGTGAAGAAATGATTTAAAGAAGAATAATAGTATTTACAATATACAGCAATACTATGTGTACTGTTGCAAATAAAATAGGAAGGAGTAAAAAAAAATCTGACCAATAGATATCAAGATTGATTTACAATTCTAATCTCAAACGACTTGACTGGTTTGTAAAGGATTTTCATGAAACTTGAGCATATTTTTGTAAGATGTTTTAGTTATTTAAATCATACTGCAAAATCATTATTTTTTAGTGGGACATGAGTTTTTGTAGTTTTTGGTGATAGGTCAGTCCACGAATTTAAGAACTAACAAAATTTTATTATGTCTGCTGTGTGGAATACAGTATGGTTATTTTAGAATACATATATATTATTTGCATTTTACATTGTACTTGACCTTTTTGACAAAACCCAAAATTTCATGCCACAGTATCAGTCTTAATAGTAGTAGTTGTAGAATTTTGACTAGATTAGCATTTTCTAAATTCACTTCACTGTATATAATTCACATTAGATTTCTTTAATCATTTGAGTATATTCAAAGTTCACAACAATGTACTATTAGTCAACATTTGTTTTTAGCTCGACTTTTCTATGAAAAGGGGAGCTATCCTACTCGCCCCGGCGTCGGCGTTGGCGTCACACCTTGGTTAAGTTTTTCGTACCACCCCACTTTATTTCAGAAGTATTACAAGTATGGCTTTGAAACTTACCATACTTGTTCACCATCATAACCTCCATCTACAGACAAGAGTACATAACTCTGTCAAGGTTTTTGACAGAATTATGGCCCTTTTTTGACTTAGAAAGTGTATTGAGCTTGGTTAAGTTTTTTGTACCACCTCACTTTATTTCAAAACCATTGGAGGTATTGCTTTGAAACTGACCATACTTGTTTACCATCACGACCTTCATCAACAGACAAGAGGACATAACTCTGTCAAGGTTTTTGACAGAATTATGCCCCTTTTTGACTTAGAAAATACATTGAATATGGGTAAAATCCACTTATTGCCTTAACCCTTTGAGATATTGCTTTGAAACTTTTAATGCTATTTCACATCATTACCCCCATCTGTACGCAAGAGAAGGTAACTCTGTCAAGGATTTGTTTTAAAAATTAAGGCCTTTTATCGACTTAGAATCTTGGTTAAGTTTTTAGTACCAGTCCACTTTTTGACTGAACTGTTTGAGATATTAATTTGAAAGTTGGAATACTTGTTTACAATCATGATTCCCAAACATGTCCAGGAGAAGGTAATTCTGTCAAAGATTTTATTTGAATTATGGCCCTTAACTGTCAATGTTTTGTATTATAGGCAAGCACTAAAAAACTTAAAAAATCTAAAAAAATTCATTCCTATCCACTGAACCTGCAGTGTTCAAGGGTATCACACAATTCAGTAAAATAATTCTTCACTAAATATCTTAATGCTCATGGCCATTGTTCACTTTAAAAATACAGAGATTCTTGTATTGCCTTTTACTGCAAAAACTTTTTTTATTGGCAAGCAATAAAAAAGTCGAGCGCGCTGTCTTACGGACAGCTCTTGTTGTTTCAGCTATCGTTGTCTTAGATCATGCAAAGTTTAAATAAATTCTGATATGTAAATTTTCAATCTGCTATATGTCTATACATGTATGTAAGCTTAGACTACGCCTTTAACTTTTTTTACCAATTGTTTGTTAGTGCTTAGTTTTATTGTATACCACTTTTTTGCTTGTTTGTTTTTTATGCCCCCGGGCATATAGTGATTGAACCGTCCATCCGTCCGTCTGTCCGTACGAGGTTAACCTAGAACGGCAAGTTGGATTTTTCTTAAGTTCTACCTGTACCAATGGCTTCAAAGTTTACACACTTACTAATCAATACAAAGTACACAATCTGGGCAAGTTTCACAACTCTGGCTTTCATATTTACCAAGTTATTGCCCTTTTCAGCACTTAGAAAATGAATAATGGTTAACCTAAAACGGCAAGTTGGAAATATCTTAAGTTCTATCTATACTAATGGCTTTATAATTTCCACACTTACTTATCAATACAAAGCACATGATATTGCCAAGTTATATAACTGTGTCATCCATATTTCCCAGTTATTTCCCTTTTTTCACTTTGAAAATAGGGCCTTGTCTGGTTAACCTATTTCGGCATGTTGGATTTATCTTAAATTTCTCCTAATTGCTTAATTTCTTTACTGATATCTTTCATATTTAGTAGGTGGATACCTTTGATGGTCCTCTAATTTTTATTAGAGTAAGCGGTCTCTAGGGTCAATGTCACTGGTTTAAAAAATAAATATAAACCTTTTTGCTCATACAGCCTTTATTTTTTAGTTGATGTCTTAGATTAATACAAACACCTCCTTCTTTGGGTGTAGTATGGGGTCATTTGGGTCAACGTCAATGTTACTAATGTCAAGGTCACCAATGTTAAAAATAGATTTTTACATTTTTACAGGTGTATTGACCTTATTCTATAGACAGATGTTATTTATAATTGATAGAAACATAAACTTTGATGGAGTTAGTGGTCAGTTGGGTCAAGGTCACAAGTGCTAAAAATAGATTTTTACACATTTGCTCATACAACCTTTATTAAGTGACAGATATATTTTATATTTGGTAGGAAGATAACTTGCATGGTATTCATCCTTTTGATTGGGGTAGGGATCAGTGGGTCAAGGTCACTTGTGCTTAAAATAGATTTTTTACACTTTTGCTCATACAGCTTTTATTTATTGACAGTTGTATTTCATATTTGGTAGGAAGATAACTTGCATGGTATTCTTCCTTTGGATGGAGTAAGGGGTCAGTTGGGTCAAGGTCACAAGTGCTAAAAATAGATTTTTACACTTTTGCCCATACAGTCTTTATTTATTGACAGATGTATTTCGTATTTGGTAGGAAGATAACTTGCATGAAGTTGAATATTTTTCAACTTTACAAGTCAGAGCAATGACTTGGCAACTTATATTTTTCACAATTACAAAATGCCATGACTTTGTCAAGCTATAAAACTTGTGTTTACAATTTTTTGGTGATTTTTCTGTCCATAACTGAGTGAATGGGTAAACATTTACGAAGTATTGCTACTGACAAGAATCAGAGCCTGGGGCATTTGTGTTTAACAAACACGTTCTTGTTTTTAACAAAAGTTGTTTTGAAATTTCTGTATAATCTAATTTTTTATTGGGCGAAGACTGTATGGCCTAGTTTTAATACATTGCAGGTATAAGATGTATGTAAGGAAAATGTTACTTGTTTCAGTTTTGTAATGCACAAAGTCATATGAAGATCTTTATATTTATGTGTTTATATTTATACTCCACATTTGTGCCATAAATTCATCCTAAGCCAGTGATTATTATTATATTATATTTACAGATATACTATACTCAACTTTAGATAAGATACTTTTATAGTAGAAATTTATTGAAATCTAGAAAATTCTTACTAAATATGTTTAATTTTGATGAAAGAATTTATAAACTATGTTTGGGAAGCTGCATTACCTAATACTGGTCAAGTTGATTTGGTCCTTTTTAAAAAAACCTGTTAGTTGTTTTAACACTACATGTATGTATTCATACTGTGTTTGTTCCCGTAGTATGTAGAGATTAAAGTGAAACATATATTCTCTGTGCACTCTAAAAAGATGTTAATTTTAACTCTTAAAAAGAAATTGTATTGCAATTATCAGTATTTTAAAATATCAAATTTGAGCATAGTATATCTTATTTTAATGTAGAAAGTATTCTGTCTGTGTTTGTTGATCGATTTTAAATGATTTTTAAGGTGTAAATTTTTGTAAGACTTTGAAGTTAATTGAAGGCTTTTTATCACAGAATATTTGAATACTGTTATATACAGAGGGGTGGGGGGATTATTAAAAGTAATGCAATTGTTTATCCTACTGCCCGGCTTGGTTTTAGGTTCACATGAAATACATACAGATTATAAGAAAGTATTTGAGAATAAGAGAATAATTGATTTGTGCTGTAATACTGACACCAAATTAACAAATATCCATGCGGTGTCATATGTAGAGGAAATTGAATGAGTGTAGGTTTAATACTAAGTTTATTAAACGAGTTGAATAAAATCATATTATGCAAGCCTCTGGTGAGCATAATATTGTTTTATTCAACTCGTTCAATAAATTTAGTATATAATCTACACAAATATGATATTCTATTTATCACATATTCAAAAAGAGAATGATTTACAATTAAAACGAGTCATTTTTCATTGACGTGCCTATAGTGTAACGCTAACAGTTAGTGTACTTTAATGCTATCTTTACATATAGGTTAAATGACGTCGCATCAAAGTATTATTATACTTGTGTAATATAGTTTTTATTAAATGGCTTTATTATACTCCTGCGCCATGGTTTATGTGATAAAAGTCTTTTACAGAGGCAGCAAATACATACTGTAAACATGCAATCATTGATAGTCTAGTGAAAAGGGTTGTACAAATCTGAGGTAATTAACAACTTGCTACTTTACAATAGCGTTTATGTGATTGTAAATTTGCCTTCAGCTTGTTATTATGTAGATATACATTGATGTTGCCTTTTTCATTACAGTGTAAAGACTTTTTTTTTCTTGTGAAGGTTTTATGATATTAAGGTTGGATATTCTGATCATGGATAAATATTCTGATATTCTGTGTATTAGAAAACTAGAAATTTTTTAGTGTTTTATGTATCACTTATATTTTTCAAAAATAAATTTTTATTTAAAGTGTTACAAATGTGATGTTGATACTTTATGTAAATAGACTATATGGGTTTTAATATGGCTTGGTTTTTTTGTTGTTGTTTTTTTTTTTAAGAAAAATTTTATAATGTTTTTTATTTTTGTCTTAATTAATTGTCCCCTCAGATTTTATGCAATGAACTTATCTTACTTTTTAATATGAAACAGTCTGTTGAAGGAAAAGTGATTGAATAAAGATATACTATTGATATTATTGTTATTTTACACCTGAGGGTTTGATATATGAAATAGTTTTAAAATAGTTTAAAAAAACAACAAACAAAAACAAAAAAACAACGATATTGCTAATTATCAGTAAATGAATTGTATGTTTGATTTTAAAATGAAGTTGCTATGTTTTGTATCAGCATGTATTGATTGTTACGATTTTGTTATCACCAAAGCAGGTACACTGTGATCAGTTGTGTTGAGAGGAATTTTGACCAAGTATTTTCAATGCAAGTTTGTTAGTGTAGTTTTGATTACTTCATTGTTAGTCTATATTAAAATGTTAACCTTTGTATTGCTGAATTTCCTTAATGTTCTTACCCAGCTTCCAGTATGAAATAGTTCATGATGATCTTATTGGATAATCCCAGGTCATTATCACTATGGAATTTTGGAAGTTTGTCTGCTAAAAGTCTAGAGCCTGGTCAGACTGTGCACCCATATAGGCTTGCCTGGCTCTATACTGGTGGCAAAGGCTTTGACATTTTTGGTAACAGCATTATAAAAGGGGTAGATATAAATTTATTACATGTTATACATTGATGTGTTGACTCATACATTTGTATATACTGTATCATATTTATGTTTAAAAATAAAATAAAAGTCTTGTACAGTTCTGTTTATTTTTGTTCCTCTTGCTTTACGTAATTGATGCCATCTGAGCTAGTAAGTTGGCATGTAGTACCAATGGTTTTAAATTGGGACAAAATATATAATTCAGTCCAAATTTTAAAGGCACTTTTTGCCTCAGAAACAAATTTACATTTTAACTTCTTCAGAAAGGGCAAACGTGAATTTTAAAATGTTTAAATAATAGTTTTAGAGAATGTAAGATGTTTGTTACTTGAAGAAAATAGCAAAAATGTGATATAATTTGTCAAATTAAAAGTAGAAGAATGTAAACAAAGCAGTATTTTGACTTCAATACAAAATACTAATCCATATAACTACATTTTTTGCCAAAAAGCAACAGATGAGAAAGACGGATCTTGTAATTGGCCTATGACTGATTTTATAGATACTGATAAAAGAGGTACACCAATAATTTTTTTTTCAGAAATAAAGAAATTTAAAATAAAAGCATTTCTGAGGCATAATGGGCCTTTAAACAAGGCTTACTAACTGATCTGTCCAAAGTCCATGAATCTTGACTAGCCTTGTATTACTGGTACTAAAATGTATTGCAATCATTTGCAAGTATTGGTACTGATACTGAATTACACAAAATTTGCTACTTCTGGTACTGGAATGCATAGATCCTTGAACTTTGCAGTTGTGTAATTCATTTCCTATGCTGTTGAGCACCTGAACTCAGTAAATATTTAGAACAAAAATTATGCTCTTTAAAAAAAATGTTAATCAGATACTGATGATACCAATTACAATAATAATTATTTAGGTAGTTCATGTGCATTTATAAATTTGAGAAAGTAATTATTTTAGCATTGACTCTACACTGTATATACATGTACATAATGTGTGATTAAAGTGCATTTAAAATAAATGGTCACCAAATTCACATTTATGTATGTTCAAAGAACCTCGATGATTGCCTATATTACACAAATCACAATTATGTTTTGTCTTGCCAGCATGATTTGCCATGTATGTGATAAGATAACCGCAGTAAGAAAATAAATCTTTACAGACTTCCTTTATTTTTCTTTTCAGTGTGTATGCTGCTATGTCTATTCATTGAACTTTGTTGAGAAAATGCTTAATCACACACTTCAAACTTATATTTCGTCTAGGTAGTAATTATTGTCATGTGTGTGAGAAGATGACATTGTTGACAAAATGCTCAATCACACATTCCACATTCATGTTTCTTATCGCCACTGTGAATTGTCATATGTGTAATAAAATTAGTTTGTTGGCAAAACAATTTATCACACACTTAACACTTATATTTTGTCTCGGCAGTGTGTATCGCCATATGTCTGTTATGAACGACAGAATACGACAGCTGCATTGGACCTGAAAAGAGAACATAAACATTTGTGTTCAAGAAGGAAGCTTGTTGACAGTAAAGTTACTTCATGATTTTTTGTTCTATTAACACCAACAACAGACATTACACTGCTTATATGCCAAAATCACTGTGATTGAGGATAGAGAAACACTGGCATTATGCTAGTAGTTCCCACTGGAATGTACAAACTATGATTATATTAAACAATTATAAAGCTGTATCAAAAGGCATCATCTCCAAATAGGGGACCAACCCAGCTGCATGTAATCTTGGACATGATGTTGGCCAGAAAGACACCAGATGCTGGTAATTATACTGGGCAGTATTGTCATATCTTCGCCTGCATCAAAAATAAAATAAAATTGTAGGAATAAACATCTTATGATAGTTTTAAGTAAAAGTTATGACATATATATCTGTATTAAAAGTTTATTTTTCATTTCAACATTCATCAATTTCTAAAATATGTAAGAATTATCACTAAAAACATATAAAATGAGTCTCCTTCATGTGCTTCAGATGGAAACTAGAAATGTGTCCATAGGACACGGGTGCCCCCACACTCCACTGCTTTGTAAATCTTATAACTCAAGGTAAAATATTTTTTGGGCTACACAAGTTGAAAACTAAAAATCTTTTACTAAGTAAAGGACATAAACTTTACAAATACTGAATAAATCCACACGCAAGCCCAAAGGTGCATAAGTACATATGCTGACCAACATTCTTGTAAACTTTCAGACCTAAAGGTCAAATACTATGCATGAACAAGTTGAAAGTTGCAAATTTATACTTAGTCAAGGGCAATAACTCTAACAAAACTAAAAAATATCCACATGAAAAAAAACCCCAGGTGCCTAGCTTGACATTGATGTTGATCATTACTCCTGTAAAGTTGGTTGATTCTAACTCAAACACTCAAGGAATAAATAACATAACATAATGGAACAGTTTTAGTACAAGCGAAACCCCAGTTGCACAACTACTCATGCTGACCAACATTCCTGTTAAGTTTCATCACTCTATGTTAAACCCTTTTTGAGCTATGCATGATACAAATTGAAAGCTGCAAATTTTCACTAAGTCGAGGCAATAACTCTGACAATAAATA
Organism: Ruditapes philippinarum; assembly: GCF_026571515.1. NCBI lineage: Eukaryota > Metazoa > Mollusca > Bivalvia > Venerida > Veneridae > Ruditapes > Ruditapes philippinarum. The sequence goes on along the minus strand of NW_026855514.1, from coordinate 2,860 downwards.
AAAAATCTACAAGCAAAACCAAAAGTGCACAACTTCACATGCTTAACAACATTCATGTAAAATTTCAAGACCATTGGTCAAACACTTTTTGAGCTAAGTGCAACACAATTCGAAAATTGTAAATATTTAAGTCAAGGGCAATAACTCTTGTCAAAACAAAAGAAATCCACAAGCGAAACCCTTGTTGCACAACTTCACATGCTGAGCAACATTCCTGTAAAGTTTCACGACTCTAGGTCAAATACTTTTTGAGCTACGTACGTGCGACACAAGTTGAAAATTCCAAATTTTTACTAAGTCAAGGGCAACATTCATGTAAAAGTTCATGACCAATGGTCAAATACTTTTGAGCTAAGTGCAATACAAGTTGCAAATATTTACTAAGTCAAGGGCAATAACTTCGTCAAAACAAAAGAAACCCACAAGCGAAACCCTAGATGCCCAACTTTACATGCTGAGCAACATTCCTGCAAAGTCTCACGACTCTAGGTCAAAAACTTTTTGAGCTAAGTGCCACACAAATTGAAGATTGCAAATTTTCACTAAGTCAAGGGCAATAACTCTACAAATACTAAATAAATCTAAACGAAAATACCCAGGTGCACAACTACACATGCTGAGCAATATTATTCCTGTCTAGGTCAAATACTTAGCTAGTGCGACACAAAATGAGAACAGACGGACAAGGGTAGATCTAAATGCCCCCTCCCCCTATGGTGGGGGCACAAACACATAACAATGAATTACATATTGTAATACCGTAAAAAAACAACCCCCCCCCCCTCCCAAAAAAAAAAAATAATAATACATAAATAAATAAATAAAATAGAAATAAGAATAGAAAGATAAATGGAAATTTTCCACAATACATCACAAAACATACATGTACGAATGTTTAAGGGACCTTAAAAAACACAAATTTACAAAGGTTATTGAAATTTTATTAGTTTGATTTCTAAAGTATAAAAGTCCATACAAAATATTATTCATTATTAACTCAAATTGACATTGGAAGTCATTTCTTTTGGAAAAAAACCCCAACAGATTGGGACATTTATTAAGGAATTTACGGTAAATATTCTGGACACACTTAGAATTTTTACAGTACACTATGAAAATGACATACACCTACATTCCTGTACAATCCAGAGAAAATAATACCTTTAAAATATCATCATACTATATATAATATTCATGTGTTATCGCAGCTTTTCTAAAAGAATATAACATTCTTAGACACTCCTCGTGATTTTTTCACTATACACAAAGAAAAAAATTCACAGAAGGCGCTGAATTTGTTTGGGTAAGGTAAAGGTTGTGAGATTATATTGTTATAACTGTAGTAAATTGGCTATAAGGCTAACTGGAATTCAATGTTTATTTGGCTTAAACAATTTAAAAAACAAAACAAAAAGCAAAACAAAAAAAAACAAAAAACAACATGAGTTGCCTTTATTGGGATTTGAACCCAGACCTCTCCCTTCCTAAACGAGCCTGAAGCAAACCACGTATTTATAAATTAAGGTTTTTCATCTCGAAATATTTTGTTCAAGGTTAACCTGTTGTTTAACACTAATGTAAATAAACATGGAGCTTTATGTAATCATGTATGTCTGTGAAATAATTTAGCAAAAATCTTCTTACATGTATATAATATTTCACTACTCGCTGAAGTGTAGCTAAAATAGCTGTAGTAAAGTCACTGTTACTTCCTTTATTAACTAACTTGTTTATGTCACTTCCAAATCCTTATTCTCAGATGTTAAAGGAAATAGATAATATGTTTTATGTGGCAAGGTCCGCCAAAGATTAAATCTTCTGTATTGGTGAAGGAATATGTAATGGTGGTCTAAAATGATTGATATGTATGTGCTTACATGAAAAGTTTAAAACTTTCATGGTTAAGGAGAATAGATTGTATCATCTGAATGTGAAAAATGTTACACTATTTTAGATAACTTTTTAGATATTAAGAAGCTGTTTAATTGTGGAAAGTTATATACAGGATATACATGTATTATATATAGTATTTTGAAAAATTCATTTCGGAAAGATGTTTTAGGTGCTTATGTAGAATTTGTAGAAAAAATACCGATTATTTCTATGGAAATGTTGTTAGAAATGCCTCTGTTCTATAACCAATATATGTTGATGGATAGAAAACCTATTTTCATAAAATCATGGTATGATAAAGGTATAAGGTTTATCAAAGATATTATGAATGTGAATGACTTTCCTTGAAAGGAATGAATTGGAAGCAAGATTAGGTATTAAAGTAAACTGCATTTACTATGAATTAATTACCAGTGCTGTCAAGAAATACAGAAGTATATTAAGTTTAAAGTTATGTGATAATTATGAAATAGCTTCCTATTCTCCCATTATATGTTGTTATATAAAACCTATACTACTTAGTGTTAAAGGTACATCAGACATGTACAATATATACATAAAAAATGATGATATTCCAACTTGTCAGACTAAATGGAACACTTGCTTTCAAATAAGTCAATATCTGACTGGAATAAAATACATAGTTGTGTTTTTGACATTACCAATGATTCTTACTTACAATGGTTTCGGCCAGCTTATCCTACTCTTCTAAAACTTATGAAGCAGATTTCATCATTTATGGAGAGCATGTTATTATAAATAACTTAAGATCGTGCTTATGTATTTATTTGGGAAGTGATTCACCATTTACATGTTTGTCTTGATGAAAAGCTCACAATTATTGTTTAAAATAAGATACTTCAATAATATTTACAATAAACCATTGCATTAAAGACTTATCTCATATTATACCATATTGCATTTTTTCTCCCAGTTTAGTTTTGGTAATTGCTGCTTTGATGAGTGA
>NW_026855513.1:0-23256 GCF_026571515.1 Ruditapes philippinarum | reverse complement strand
ATTTCTTAATTACGAAATAATTATTATATTTCGTAAAAACGAATTAATTTTTTTCTAGGGTCTCAAAGAGTTTTGGTTATATTTATAAAGAAGGCCTCTGGACTATGTTCCTGACTAAATATAAGGCGTGCAAACGCAATATAAATAGTGAATTTTTCTCGCCAAGTTTTATAACTTAACACTTCTGTATATATTAAAATAATCGCCTGTTAATAGCATTGCCGCCACAGCCGTGATAGTACACGTGCTATGAAAACTTTGTTAAAATGGCTGTCCTGTGCTTGAAATCCAAACACGGACGTTTTTTTATCTGTTTCGTTTTGTCTCGATATTATTAATTTTTGAAATAAAATATTATGTTTTTGATTGCACTGTGCCCATACATAAATTGTAAGGAAATATACTTTTTTAAATGGATTAGATTAGTGAAAATCTGTAGGCCCCGCCCCTTTAGTTTTACCAGTGAATCTGACAAAAGAAAGTATTAAAGCATGTTTTTTTTTAAACAAAAACATGTCAGAAACGATTAATTGCCTCAAAAATTAAAACAATGCTGATAGGAATATGTATTTGACAACAGGGAAAAAGAGGTTTTTTTGGATAAAGAATGACTTCACAATAACTTGAGATCTATTCGGCTTATAATCGCAAGGTTGATCCAGGCTTGTAACTGACACCTCTGTGAGATTTGTTAGTTCTTTGTCAAACTCACAATGACCTTAAAAAAGATTGTCAAATGACTTGTTTTCAAACTACTCGTTAGTTCTGTCTGCGTCGTCATTTCGTTCAACATAATTATTTAGTATTACTTACGTTTTAAACTCACATTATAAAGTATTTATAAAGAAAAAACAGGCTGGGACTTTAAATCACTTTAAAAAAACTTCATTTTAGCGTAAGTAAAGTAAATATGGTAAAATTGATATTTTGTCATATATTTGCCTGAGTATCCCTTTAAACGAGACACTAAAAATATTTCATAAACAGAGGATGTGTGAGACTTCGAATGTACGGTTGGTTAAGTTGTATTTGAATTAAAAAAAAAAGAAATGTAAAATCTAATTAAAAAAAACTAAAATAAAAAAGACCCAAATCGAAAGCTTTATGGAGGATTTCAAATACGTCAAAAGAATCCAATATTCTAAATTATAGGAGTAAAAACATAAACATTTGCCTGCGGCAAATCATTCTCTTTCTAAATGTACACACACGGTTCGAATTACCAGTTGATTTATTTGGTATCACTTTCTGCAGTGAAGCTGAACGTGTCGGTTCATTAATAACTCTGCATGGAAGAATTGAATCAAAGGGTGGAGACTTATTTTTGTTTTATTATACATATTTCATTTTTTATAAAATGTTTATGATAGTATAAAGGGGTATTTGTTAACACGGAAAGTCAAGCAGAAATTAAAGTACAAATGATGTTTAAGTATAGTTTAAAGTTAATCAGTACCTATTTACACAATTAAATTGGTCAGTAGCGCTTCATTTGATATATACTACAATCCTATTGGACATAAACAATTTAATGTTTTTTTTTTTTTTTTTTTTTTTTTTTTTTTTTTTTTTTTTTAAAAGCTTACTTATCGCCTCAATATGTATAAAATGATTAATGAACAAAACATTTTACATGGCCTATTGTGTGATGTTTTGCTCAAATTCATATGCACCGTTAGTAGTGAGGTAACGACTGTTGATAACTACAAAAACAACATTAAAATTATATAGAATTTATTATCATTATATAAGTATTGTATATTGACATAACCTAATTACATTTTGTTTGCTATTACTTTTGTAATTGACTATAGAACCAGAATATTACTAATAGTAAGTATATACTAGATCTAACCATTTTTTAAGTTATTACATCTCAAATCGACAATGGACTTACATTTGGTAATTAACAACCAAATATATTATCTACGAAAAAGGCAAATATCAAATCGTACAAAAGTTTAGATAACTTTACATGCATATGAGCAACCAATCGTTTATTATTAAAGAGAGACACCATGACTTTCTTCGTACTTTGTTGAAATGTACGAACAAGCAAAATGAATATGCGCTATATTTATTTCGTATTTAGGTAACAGTTTCATCTTCAAGGCTGTCATAACGATATGCCATTGCACGTCGTAAAATGTCGGCAATATTGAACTACAGTCGACTCTCGTTATCTTGAAGTCATCGGGACCGTCCAAAAAATATCGAGATAACGAAATGTCGAGATAAACATATTAGGGTTTGAATAAGGCAGAAACCAATTTTTACAAAAGACATGTGCAAATAAACTATGATATCCCCAAGTCTCCTTTTCATAGGCCTAGCCAATATTTAACAAGGTAACATTAGCGGGTGTTTAACAGCCGAAAAGCGGGTGTCTGTGATAAAAAACACATAGTGAGGTTTACTCAGTAATACACCAATATAGCGAAAACATCAGGGTGGTTGATCCGGATATCCTCCCGGGTTAGTTTTCGGGTCTTTCTCGAGATTGTTCGACCGCTGATTGATCTGGTGGTGATGTTGTGAAACATTATTGCAACGATAGCGTTTCTATATTTTCACTATTTCATTTACATTTAAAGTCATAATGAATTAATACAGTGTTATAATATATATAAAGAACGTAAAATTCACTCATTTTGGACATAAGTCAATCAACACGCTAAATAGATTAACTTTTATAAAAACAGCTAAACTTGTAACAAACATAATCATCATTATGACACACGCCATGAGCAATTATCGTCTCGTTTGTGTTTTTCACACATCTGAAGGGAACAGACGAAAGAAAACTATATGTCGAGATAAACAAAGGATAATAGTGTGAAAATAACTGTTGGGGCTGAAATTTTACATCGAGATACTGAAAATATCGAAATAAAAATATCGAGATAAACAAATATTTCCAATATAGACAAAGAAGGAAGAAAATCGGGACTTTCAAAATTTCATCGAGATAACGAAATATCGAGAAAAGCGATGTCGAGATAACGATAGTTGACTGTACCTTTATTATTAATTTCTAAAATGAAATTCAACTTTACAAATGAAGCTTTCTTTTTATGACCATTAAGATTGACCTAAATTAGACATTTCTTACACATGTAAACCTAACACATACTGAGGTGGAACATTAATTTCAGATGTAACTATTTTCTGACAATAAATTGTACACGAAATGTTTTCTTTACCTGTATCATTGTTTCTCCCATTATCGATATCAAAAGAACCAGATATCACTTTAAATGATATGATTTTAGAAAGAATAAGCTGTATCTGTAGCGTAACTGCTGAATAAATGATAGTCATAATTGCCTGCTAAGTAATCTTTATTGAACTAATACGGTATTTCAGATCAACTATTATAATTACAAAATCCTAACTACTGTTATGATGAATGAATACATTTTTAAAAAAAATCGACACAAATAACATGTAAGCACATAAATTTATATCCGCCTTTTAGCGTGACAGTAAAACGGCTTTGGTCTTATTACAACACTGATATCAAAGTTCTCGGAGACTCTCGGATCACACGAGACATGCATCTCTTCAGGAAACTCAAAACACCAGCGCTGCAAAAGGTTACTGACATAAAGAAAATAACGTGTCTTCGCGAAGGATTCTCCTGGACATTGACGCAACCCGTTTCCAAAAGGTATCAAGCTGAAACAAAAAAAGAAAGATGTTACACTATCATTTCTTTCTTCATCCAGGATTGGTATATCAACTTATAACTTTTACAACCTGGTTTACATTTACAATGTGAATATAGAAGCAATACAGTAGATTTTATACGAAAAATCATTAATTTAAACTTCTTTTTCTTATATAATATAAATATTATAGGCCGATCATGAGCTTTAATCTTGTGAACTATTATACTTCTTTCGCAATATGTGCTCATAAGGAAGCACGTTGCCATGACTGTCCAAGAATCTCTCTGGGCGAAATGTCCATGGATCTCCCCAAATCTCCTTGTTGTGGTGGATATACCAACTGTTCCCAATTACCTTTGAATAGAAAAATAACTTTTAATGTTGTTGTATTCTTACAAAGAAACTGTTTTCACTGAAATATATAATAAAACTTATTTAATGACTTTTTGAATGATGTTGATTAAACAATTAAATTTAAATCCAACACAACAAAAGTGAACCTCTCAGTGGCACATAAATGACGTTTGTGAGTTTCAATTTATCTAGTACACGAGATACTATATCGCGAAGTCGTGTGCAAGAGATATGTAACTGGTGGCCACGAGATACATTGTTCTATGTCATGACAACGAGGTACTGAGGGGCGCGCACAAGATACCTATGTGGTGCGCACGAGTTACTAAGTCATGACCATGCGTGACAGAATCTTGCCATATATTATACTGTGCGCTGGAGTTACTTTGTCGTGCGCACGACATAGCATCTCGTGCGCTCCACTTAGAAAGTCGTGCGTATGACAAAGTATCTCTTGCAAACGACATAAAAACACACACACACAGGTCACCCATTTGCCACCGTATCCGAAAGTATGATCGTGTTTATAGATATTTAGGTAGTTTTCAATTATTATTTTCTACCTATGACATAGGAAAGTTGAAATATTATAACACTTAATTATTTTTGTCTTTGACCTGATTACCTTATTTTCGATACATAATGTATAATTACAAATACTTAATTGAAATATGTGTCACCCTTCGTAGAAATGCTGTATAAACAAATTGTTTATATCCCCAGCAGTTAGTTAAAAAAGCAAATCCTTTGAAAATAAATCAAAGAAATATATCTATTAAACGTTATAATATAGTGTGTGATATTAATATACACATTTGTAGAAGCAAGCAGTATCACATACCAGTGATGTACGTTTAAGTGTTTGAGAATGTTAAGTAAGCAGGTGGAAGTAGGCAACACACTTTTGCGAACGATTAGACAATGCTCAGATGGAAGAAGGCAGCGTGACGTAAAGGTAATTAGATTATGTTCAGGTGGGAGCAGATAAGATGATCTATGGTAATCAGATAATGTTCGGTGAAAGCATGCAACATGCCCTGCGAGATATTACAATATTCATATAGGACTGCATCATGACCTTTAGGTGATATTGTTTACAAAATAACAAAAACACAGGTAATATGACCTATAGATGATTAAAATGTTCATGTTCAGATGGAAGTTTGCAACATGACCTGAATGTGATAAGACAGTATTCAAATGAAAGCAGGCAACATGACCTAATGTGGTAAGACAATGTTCAGATGGAAGCAGGCAACGTGACCTAATGTTGTAAGACATTATGACCGGAATATGAATAGATGTTGTTCTGATGGAAGCAGGCAAGATAACTTACGACCAACAAAACAATGTTCAGGTGGAAGCAGGGAATATTACCCGTAGGTAATTGCAATGACATGATGTGAATGTGATTATACAATTTACAGATCAAAGCTGACAATATGACAAATGTTTCAATATAAGACTTGTTTGTATTTTGATATATTCATGCACATCATCCACTAATAATTAAAGCTATATTTGTACTTATGTTTTCAAATATTAAGCTACATTTGTTGACGATAACTTACTGTACTGTTCATTGCAATATCATATCCTTCAAATTCTACGTCTTCTTTGCATTTATGAGGCAACATAAGTGGGACAACTGTAATGTATCTATGCACTTCCAGCTCAAATGCTTTGAAAAATGAGCAATTACTTCTGTCTTTAAATGTCGGAAGTCGTTGTCTTCCAATTTCCCTGTCAAACTCATTCTGGAGCAGCCTCTGATATTGTGGATGATTCAGTAATATCAACATTGTATTTGAAAGAACTGACCAAGTTGTTGTGATTCCTATAAAATGGTAGCAAATAAATAAAAAACCTTGCAGAATTAAGAGATCAAAAGAGCAAATATTAAAAATATTTGATTTTTAGAAGATCTATATTGTATTACAAATCATGTTTGTATAAAGCTATGTTAATGTTACTTAACAGATATGTAATAGAATGGAAACATCTTCGCTCACGTGATTACATGTTGTACGTTGTGTACGTGTGGCGAAATAAAACAATTTATTACACCTCAATATATCCTTCAAAGTAAATCTCCCATTGGCCTTTTATTTGTTCTTAAATATCACCCTCTTGATAAATACTCCAAGGGGAATATTTCTTAATCATATCACTTTGGGGCACATAACTTTTACATATTCAGAATAGGCATATTAGGAGATTTCCCCCCGGTGAAGATTTCTTACTTATGTGTACCCTGATGTGTATTCTATTTATTCCCTTGACTGCGTACCTTACAAATATTGTAGTTGTAGGTCTTTTGGTATAATAAAATTTAAAAAAAAACACATGTCTGCGCCACGGGGTAATATACCAGTTCTCGTGTTGATAATACCCTCTTTCACCCCATCAGTCATGTGTTTTTCATATATTGTCAAACGTGGGTAATAGTAGACACGGCATGTGATTAAATACAATAATTAAATGTGCAGATCTTTTTGTTTGTTCTAAAAAAGCAATTGTTAAATGGAAGCTGTGGTGTAAATCTTGAGATAAAACAAAACAGTTTCACTTATCTTACACTAATACGGTTACTGCTTCAAATTAAAAATAATAACGTTAACAAGTTTAGGTCTATGTCTTTATCATTTCATCACCGTAGGGAACGTGTTACAGTATCGCGATTTCGGTTACAGTATAGAATTTTAAAGATGAGGACAGTTAGGTGATTTTTATTCCGGTCCATACTACAAGTAGTTTACTTTCTAAAAGATGCTTTTGTGCTTTGCTTGTTAACAACGGAATCCGGTATCTAGTCATATATATCTTCAGACTCCGCACCGCAGAATTATCGTTCTTTTGTCTCATAAATATGCAGATTTGACAGTTTGAAAATTTGAATCGAGAGACCAACGCATTTTCTCCAATTACGACATTATTGAATTGGATCTAAATCGCTAGGTCTATTCTGTAACCCTTCAGAATTAACCTCACATTGTTTATTTTTTCAAACGCATTTTACCAACAGGAAAATAGGTTCAACTGGTCATTTACTTTAATATGTATAAACGTTTCTAAACACAAAGGACTAACGTTTTGTAGATTTACTTTATCTAGGCATGCTTAAATAATGTCGGAATGGGAAAAAATGTGTTGGTCTCTCGATTCAAATCTTTAAACCTTCAAATCTGCACATTTATGAGACAATATAGAGATAAATCTGCGGTGCAGGGTCTGTAGAAATATATAGAAATATAGATACCGGATTCTGTTCCTTACAAGCAAAGCACAAACACATCTTTTGGAAACTAAACTGCTAGTAGTATGGACCTGAATAAAAATCACTTACATCTCTTCAAATAAATAATCCTCCATCTTGAAAATTCTATACTGTAACCGAAAAACGCGATACTGTAACACGGTATTCATACGGTGTTCATAGGCCAAACAAAAATGTGCTTTATGTCACTGTCAAAATTTGTTCGAATAGATCTTATTGACAAGTTTTCATTTCAATGCAAAATACATAATGTATTATTCTGAGCACCATATATTACATTGTTCTCGCTTATCGACGGTGCTAGAAAAAAACGTACATACACTCCAATGTAAGACACGTCGCGTGCTTTAAATGACATCATTGCCGCGCGCCTTTTATGACTGAATTGCGTTCTTAGGAATACGTCATTTTACTGTTAAAAATAAATTGTAAGTTCGTACGCTACAATAAGAAAAAAGAGCGTAATAAGAATATCTATCTTTGTTTTTCTTATTTTTATTCTGAAAATAATTGATACGCAATATGCAAGCAAACGCATCAAAAACCGGCTGTCGGTCAAGACGGGAATATTTAACTCTCGGTAACCTGTTTAGCGGAAACTCAGCAGAGCCTCGTTACAACCGTAAACAGTTAACCTCAAGCTAGATATTCCGGACTTTACCGGCAGCCAGTGAAAGATTCTAATTATCTGTAATACAGTTTATATCATCACTTTATTAATTATCATTACAATGCTCACCCCCATCTATTATGTCAATCACTTGCGCTATAATTGTATCATCCGTAAAGAAAACCTCCTCTCCAGCTTCTTTTTGTTGATTCTGTTCCTCGAGAAATACATCAACGATACCACGGACTTTTCCTCTAACAAATGATCTCTGTTAAAGAAAACAAGCACAGCATCAAGTAATAATTTTAAACTTGTACATAATGTGAACATCGGGAAAATATTCGCTAAAAGAGTCAATGAAAGTATACCTATACCTTTTTACGTTACCAAGATGCATGTCATTTACATATTATAGTTTAAAAAACATTGTCATATAAATAAAAATTGTCAAAAGATTTTAACATATACCAAAATTTCTGTTTAATTTTCAAAATTTATAGATAGGTGTACATCAACCTATCAAACAGTATCAATTTTACTAAACCCTTTACAAAATAAAAGAAAGCAAACCTTGACATCGTGAAAATATTTCTTTACAATTTTTGCATTAACTGCCTTCGCCTTTAGAAATTCTTGTTTGTACCTTCCGGGGATATATCGTACAAATGGTAACACTGACATAATGAAGTTTACATAAGAATTCAGAAAGAAATCTTCAACTTGTATTTCATCCAAGAACATGTTCTTTTCTTTTTCATCGTCTAAAACTGGTTCACCAATCAACTGTAAAATATAAAATCAAAAGGATTGTTATTTTTCATCAAAGATACTAAATGTACCAAGCATAACCTAATTTTAATTGCATATCAGGCAGGATTATTTACTGTTTGGATAAAGCCTGTCTTACACCTCATCGCACCCCACCCCACCTATTTAAGATAAGTCGTGCGCTTTTAAATTACGTATACATTGTATGTTGATTTTGCTTTTATTTGTTTGTTTTGCTTTTAAGATTGAAATATATTTTAATGAGTGAACATAAGATGCAATATTTGACGAGTGGCGTAGCCACGAGTTAAAGTAGAATAGAAAGTGTTCACGAATGAAATATTTTCATTCTTATATGTTAAACAAATACATTTTCTTTTAAGTTCATGTTTTTTAAATAATATTAAGTATGTTTGAACGATTTTACCGCGTAACGTCACACATTCTCTTTAATGAAGTCATCACATTATGACGTGGCATAATCAATTTTAATTAATGTTCTGTTGAATTTCTTTAATAACATGAATAATAATGACATCGACTTTTTTCCCTAGAGAATGACGGCTTAAAGTTCAGAGTAACTTTGAATTAATGCGATATATTTCATCTTTCTTTACCAATTAGGAATGTGATGAGGCATTTCAATATAACCGGCTATTGAGTTTTGTTACATTGCAGCAATCGATACCTCTAAAAGGAGACAATGTGTAAGTAGCCTAGTATCTCAATAGAGCCCAGACAGACTATATATTGTGCCTTACCATATGACAAACATTTTTATACATAAAGCGATTGTTTTGAGTTAATGCTACATGCAGACATAATGTAACCCAAACAGAACCTACCATTAGTGACAGAACATTTGAGATAGACTGAAATATTAAGGAAACACATTCAAAAATATTCCCATCCTCAATTCTCGTATGTAAATTAGATAATTCAGTCATTACGTTATTCTCTAAATCACGTAGTCCACTCCCATATGCATGCAAAGCTTGCATAACATGTTTCCTTGCAGTTCTATGAAACCGTCCTGTCCCATCAACCACAAAACCTAAAGCTTTGCTATTGCAAGCAAAGTGTCTTCCGTAAAATAACTCGGATCGATCATTAAAAACGTGCTTGTATTTATCACCTCCAAAACATTTCCTAATAACCCGCTCACTATTCAACACTATAAATGTATCAAAAAGTAGTTTAACTTGGTATATTTCACCATATTGTTCTGCATATTCTGAAAATTTAAAATGCATATTCTCGTCATCAATTTCCAAGATACTTCCAAGTATAGGCTGACCTTTTGGTCCGACGAGCGCTTTTCCATTTCCTTTCTTTCTTTTACTAATTAAAACATATAGTAAAACCATTCCTAACGCAAAACAAAACAGTTCAAACTCCATCATCTTAAGCAATCCAGTACACTTTTAATACCGAGTTAAAAAATAACTTGTTTTTTTACGCTTAAGTAACTGCATTAGATTTTAACCTTTTTAACACATTTATCGTAACCTTTTTTTACAATGATAAGATTGTAAATGTTGTGTAGTTGATAATTTAACCCACTAACCGCTTCGTTTGCATTTAAGAAGTTTAACTGCTAAATGTGTATTTAAAAGACCCAACATATATTGTTATTGTATTAGCTAAATAGCCTTTCATAACAAGTTAGAGCTTTATGTGGCCTCATAGCATAATGATATACAACTATATAATGTTGAAAATACCAACAAATATAAAACACGTTATAATATACAATGATCATATACAATAACTTTTTTTTTTAAATCATCATCGGATAGTATTGCAGCATAGTAACATAACAACCAAAATTACTATAATTAAAACATAAACTCTGCATTTTTTATATAGTTATGTTGCTACATTACAAACAATTAAAATAGATAATTATTAGACACAACATTCAGTCTGAATCAAACAAAGGGTTAACCCTTTGCTATTTCAGGTCAACATCACGCTTCAGTAATTCTTAGGTAATACAAACATGAGTTATTTGTAATAGTACAGTACCGTACAGCACATCATATTATAACAGTGCAGTGCAGCACAGTACAGCAAAGCATATCAAATCAGTACAGTACAGTTCAGTTCAGTTCAGTTCAGTACAGTACAGTACAGTACAGTACAGTACAGTACAGTACAGTTCAGTACAGTTCAGTACAGTGCAGTGCAGTGCAGTGCAGTACAGTACAGTACAGTGCATTACAGCGAGGCACAGTATAGTACAGGATATCATAGCATTGTGATCATAAAAGTATAGTTAAGTATTTATAATAGTATGTATAATATTTATAATAGTATAATATAGTACTCATAATAGTTACAAGCGATATAAACTAGCTACTACTACAAATGTACTATGTACTTTCAGTAGGCGGAGATCACCAGTTTTCTCCGATCTGAAAACTTATTCTATAAAATACATAATTAAACATATTTAATTCAATTATTAAGAGTTTATCTATTACCACCCAACTTTTACTAAAGGTAAGTAAATGCAACTACATCTGTCATGTAAAGCTATGTGGTTATCTCCCTTCATGTGCCATACGCACACTTCATTACATTTCGAGTGTTGTATTCATGGAAGTTCTATTATATTCCCTATCTTTTAGATTGTTTTTTATGCATTAGAACACTCCATTTATACTTTGAAAATGATTCGCATGTTTACTGAAATAGTATTATTCATTGTGTTCAATACTTTTTCACGCGCCACGATACTGTATCAAAAATGTTAATATGACTATTGAGCAGAAATCGTCAATATCATTCTACGCATGTATTTTTTCATTTATCTCTTTTTCCCTCTTTTTTTCTTTTTGTTTTGTTTAACGCAAAGGTACGTTTTCACTTTAAATTTTCTTTGTTCGTCCAGATACAACATTTATTTGAATCCAATCACATTGGTATAAATTAATATACCATTCATTTAAAGAATAAAAAAAATTAAACACAATTACATTATGTAATATCAGTTATCTCTATTAAACATGCTCATAAGCAATATTTATTTGATCATTACTTTGTTTGTTTGTATGGTCTTTTACCACTTATTTATTGACCATTTACACTGCTTATTATCTTGTTCATAAATTTGCACACATGCTATTGCAGGATATTATATTCTGTAATATGTGTCTTCCAAATAAAGAGAATGTTCTGTTCTGTTCTGTTCCATGCACTGAGAATTTTATGTACACTGTATTTATGAAGACTTCTAGTCGTAAATGCCAAATACTGCCAGGTCATTTCCGTATTTGATGAAGATGATTTCATATTGTAGATTGTTATTTTTTATAATTGCCATGTTATCATTTACTTGAGAAACATTGAGCCGTTAGCTATTCGAGCAACTAGAAGATTTCCATATCCTGTATGTGTCCTGTTAGCTTCCTAATACACTTAGATTTTTATATTCTGTTGACTATTTTTTATTATTTAATTATTTATTTATTTTTATTTATTTATTTATTTATTTATCTATTTATTTTGTGACGATGCAGCAATAATCTCGCAGTTTATCTAGATCTTATATCTAGAAACAAAGCATTTTATTTCCATTGTATTATGACAGACAGAATTTCTGAGCGCTTTCGATTGGTTTCTAGAAATACAACGATTACGTTTGAGCGCCACGCTTTCTGGCGTCGTTTGGTGTAATAAAACCATATTAGTTTTTAAATATGATTTTCAATGTGGCCATACCACGTGACTCTTCGGGTACGGAGCACGCCGATTTTTCACCCGATTCATGTATGTTTTTTTATTAATAACTTATTTATTACTTGTGGTAAATTAAAATTCTGAGAGTGCGTCGCACATAATTCAATTTAAATGTTGGCAATTAATATATGGCTATAACATGTTAATATTACAAGTTATTGTTGAAAAAGTGATAGATAGGAATTTGAGAAAACAATCTGTTTTTATTAGAAAAAAAACCTGATTTTAATGTCTACTTTCGTTTTCTCAATTTCCTATAGATATCACTTCCTCAACAATTACTTGTAACATTTAACATGTTATAATTGCGCAACATTTAAAATCGAACTGTGCTCGACGTATTCTCAAAACGTTTTGTCTTTTATTTTTGCATTATCCTGCACGTTTACGCGTAACGATATTTTGTAAAACAGGTCCCCGGGTTCTCGTCTAAATCAATAAAATATATAACTATAAAACAATCATTCAAATCACAATTGAAATTATTTTTTATATATTTAACTTAAGATTTATTTCAGAGACAGAATTTGCGTGTGTACTTTATCTTTTGAAATAACACTGTGTTCCGTACCATTTCAACATTACTGCATTCACTCGATAAATTGGACATAGTAAATCTATCAGATTTAACATGTATTTTTCTATGAAATAGTGACAAAAAACATATGACTTGCTAGAAATCGCTTGTTATGACAAATGAGTGTACCGTTCCCCTTGGTCCCGGCTTAAATGAAGTTCTCAAAAACCATTCAGGGTTTTTCAGAATATTGATATACCGTAAAACGCTGATATAATTACGGGTACTCTGCGCCTTATCTGATCAAATTCGTTGAGTAAGTCACGTGGTATGACATCATTGACTTTGTTAACAGTAGGGGAACCTACTGTATTATTTACATCAAGTTAAACCACAAAGTCACTTAACTTTAAAATCGGATTTGCAAACTTTGCAAACTTATAGGCTAGGCATTTTAGCCAAAAATAAGACCCAACCTCAAACAAATTCCTTCAGAAAAGATATTTGCTTATTTGTTATCTACTATATATGTGTTGCTACAGGAAAAAAGTCCTCAAAAAAATTCGAAGTATAAAATGCTAAAAATGTCATGTTTTGAAATCATGTGTTTTCAATTAGAAAAATCTGTGAAATTAAATAACCCAGATATTCTACGCAAATATGATCATTAACAAAGTAACACTTTAATACACAAACATGCTTTATTTAATCTAAAACACTTCAACCAATGTTGATTACATTCAAAAAGTCGCAACACTGCATAATCTATACATCATCATTTAGACTGGTATAAAACATTACCCCACCCACTAATGATAAAATTATTTTTTTTACTTTAAGTCAGATTCCATTAAATATTCTTACAAGTTAGCTCTACCAAGAATGAAGTTGTATGAATCTATCTAAATTAATATTATAATTCAAAATTGCAATACATTTTACACGAATAATTATTATTTATATGCATTGTATTTGTATTTCTGTTCTGAAAATCAATCCTTCAAGTAAATATCTTACCAATGCTTAATTGCACTTACTTTACCATGGAAGTTTTGTAAAATAAATTAATGTAAAAAGACATTTTAAAATAAAATGAATCTTCTGAATGTTAAGACACTGAAAAAACACAATGTTATTTCATCATTTTTGTCACCGAGGCCCGACTATCCATATAGTCTGACAACGCTACACATGTATATATACATATTGCCCTGCCCTTGTTCAATGCTGAAATTACATCTCCACTTTTTCGGCCGGTGCTGTTGAAACTTTTAGCCTGCCCTTTTCACAGAGACACATTGTTTCGCATCTGTAAAATTGTTACAACATAACATGATAAATAAAAATGCGAACTTTGCATTCTGCTTTTAAAATAAAACAATTGTATGTCAAACTGAAAATGTAGGTACTATGAAAACCAAGATAGGATTGTGCTTTTAGATTTATATTTTTATATTGAATTATCTTCAA
Source organism: Ruditapes philippinarum (assembly GCF_026571515.1). NCBI lineage: Eukaryota > Metazoa > Mollusca > Bivalvia > Venerida > Veneridae > Ruditapes > Ruditapes philippinarum. Next base: position 8,845 of record NW_026855513.1, on the reverse strand, counting down.
ATAATTCATACATTAATGAGGCACGTTTAGCCTCAGCAAAAACGTGCCTCAGCTTTCTTCTTTAGAAAATATGTTTCATATTATAACAAATATAAAGCGTGTAAATTGCCTATCGGCTGAAATAAGCGCTGACTGTGAAACATCATAATGTGCCATATAAGTAGGAAATACTGAACAAAACAGCACCTATACTTTCATACAGATAACTAAATTGGAAGTTTTGGTCGAGTGTTTTACTGACTTCAAAACACTTGCTTCTTACGGTGTTAACGATGTAGGTTCGAGTCCTGCCTGGGTTTTGGAATCTATTATCTGACATAGCTATCCCAAACTAACTTATAGAATATTGGTGGTTCTACGCGTTAAAAATAATACCTATGTCACACTTTTTCCTTCACCAGTAAAGATTGAAAGTTATTATATGACCCGTATTTAAGTGTTGATGTGACAATAAAACCAACAAACAAATCTCTGATGTTAGTAATTCCGAGAATGTAAGAAAACTGCAGTTTTGGACACTAAAAATAAAACACTTTTAAAAGAAAACCATTTAACTTTTACAAATGTGAATTCCCTTTAGAAAAGTTATATATGCAGTAGCACACAAAATTGAATCTGGTACACCAACTGTGTATTAATATATAGAAGGTTTTTCTTTGATTTACCTGTTAATTACTTTTCAAAAATGCTGGATCTTTTCAAACAGAACCAATTTAGCCTCTCCTAACTTGGAAATATGGAAAACTCTTGCCACATCCAATCAACGGATTGTTCGCCAAAATATAAAAGGCTGGACTCTCGCTAAATATTGTCTTCTGCAATCAACCATCCCATACTATGTTTAACCCTTCCTCTGAAAATAAGATATATAAAGTCCATAAAACATTAATAAAAAAGATATTCAAAAGAAATAGTATTGAAATGATATAATAGGGAAACGCCTGAGAAGATGTTGGTATGAGCAAACTCTTTTGTATGTGCATTTATTATAATCATGCTGTAAAACAATGATGTAAATTTGTGTTGATGTATCAATTTCTGTTGTATTAACAAACCTGAAAGACACCCAATTGTTTTGTTTTCATTTATTCAATAAGATATATCTACGTAAAAAGTCATTTTTCTCTCACATCCCATTACCCCTTGTATAGAAGTCACGTGTCTATCCATCTTCTAACTAATTATACATCAACTGTTCTATAAATGCTGACAACAACATGGAAAACATTACTTAAAATATACATACAACTGGCACTAGTATCATGAGGGTAGATTGTCAAGCTACACAAAGTTGTAAAACAGAATTATTTTCTACAGATGAATGCCATATTTGTATATGATTATCAATAACTCGTTGTTTAAATATTTTTGGAAATAATTTACTATCTACGATATTATTTTCAAAAAAGTATTCGAATAAACCATATATATCTAGCATTTCTTTAACATTTGATACCCAGTTTTTTACCTTTATAACAATCAGATAAACTTAATTCATATGTTTTCCGTAAAATTATATTGTCAGTATTTATCAGTTTGCACCAAAACTTAAGTATTCTTACGTATCGATTTATATACAATGGGTAACGGCCGAGTTCGCCGTATATACGAACATTGCTTGTATTGGCTCTAACATTTAAAATTATTTTACAATATTTCAAGTGAATTCATACGCTCAATTATCTTTTGATTTGCTATAACCCCATACTCTCAGATGCATACATATGATTAAACCTGCAAAAAAATTAAATAATTGGCATAATAATTTGGGTTTTAAATCCATGTCTTCTGTTAAGAAGTAAAAGTAATGTATAAAGTTCCAGTAACAACTTCCTCATTAATAGGTAATAGTTTTAGCTTGATTACACTCTATTGGATACGCTGTCTATTTTTCATATAACATGCTGGAATATTATCATTTCGCTTAGAAATGCATTATGTATTACGAAATACATTTGTTTACATCAAGTTAACATATTATTTGTTTTAATAATGATTTCCACAATTCATAAAACATGCCAACTCTTTGAAATAAGTCAAATTTAACATTTTAAAAATATCCCTAGATTTTCGTGATTTTGGTCACAGCACGCTTCCGTAGAAAGAAAAATTTACATAACTTGTGCATACACATTTTTTTAAATACTCAGTAAGATGTGTGGTTAATTCTTTGTCATTTTAGATAATTGTACAAAAGGAAACAATGTAGAACAGCGAGTAAAAGATAAACTCTCTTTTAATGATTACTTCATTCAAAATTGTGTTTAAAATCGCGAAATTATATGACACATTTTGTCATCTGCATAATCGATTGATTGGTGGTCAATTATATCTATCTGCTGACATATTTTTCCCTAATTTATACAGAAGAATATAAAAATGACTAAAATACTCACCTTTGCACTAGGAATGCTGGAATTGAAGTAACTTCAGGTCTTTCAACGAAAATATAATAAACGTGACGTCACCGAACGTGCATAAAATTAAAGTATGGTGTAATTTAAGAGACACATTTAAATATCGATTTTTACTAAATCTTTATGATCGATTTTTCAGGATTCTGCAAGGAGATTTTTTGAGGACTTTTTTCTCAAAATGTAGATAATGTTTATCTTTTATTTGATCGTGAAAACATTTGTGAAGGAATTAGTTTTACCTTAATTTCTATTATGACTGGCCTATTAGTAGATAAGATTCATTTAGTTAAACCTATAAACCCGAAAGTCGTCGCTGATGAAATAGTGTAAAATATGGCCATGACTGTACCACATTACATTGTAATATAAATCCGTGACTGTACGAACATATTTCATTGACGCCTGAAGGTCGATGTTGTGAGAAAAGATTTTGTATGTAAGATTATTTGCATCGGCCACAATGTGTTTATTGACAAAATTAATATAAACCTTGTGTTTTATTTTCTTTCTTTTCTTGACACCTGCATTCATGGTTATATACAAATCTAATTAAAACATCCATTAATAATCAGCAATAGGTTTTCAAACGACAAAAACAATTAACAGATAGATAACCAAAATAAGATAAAAAATGAACGTTGCCTTACTGTTATTCAGTTTTATGTATTCCTCATCTAAGTTACAGACGCGAATACATTTTACTTTATACTTATGGTATGTTTACATTTTTAAACGGACTATATGTGATCATCCTTTTATCATATGACAAACAAATCTGCGCCATAGATGTTTCCAACGTTAAATAAATAAAAACAAATCTTTCAAATTAGTTATGCTTATTGTGAATTTAAAGATTATGCGTTTGACATTTATACCTTAATATATAAATATAAGTGCTGGTTGTACATGTACATAATTATATAAGTAACGTGAGCGTTCGTGTTACCGCGAAATGATCTAAAGATATTTGCATGTATATAAATTGATTACGTGTGGTGTTTTGGCAGTATTGCACAGTATTTACATTATAACTATTTTATTTCTAAAATAATTAATCGATGAATATTGGGGTTTCTGAAACATATTGGCGTTCACTTCCTTTAAAATTTTAAGTTCAACTTCTTGTAAGCTATTTAAGTGTTCAACTTTATATATCATAAATTTCAATTCAATATTTTATTTGCAATGATCAGCATACAAATGCGATAAAAGCGAAAACACGAAGGGACGATAACGTCCAACATTGTCGTCCCTTCGTGTTTCTCAATTTTGCATTGGGAGGCGAAGAAGCGCGTAAATCAGCCACCACAACTAATAGAAAGAAAGTTACTACTTCGAAAACTGATTATTGTGTTAATATGATTTAAATAAAAGTTCATTTTATTTACAGTTAAAAAAGATCTCTTTAACATGTCTAAGAAAGGATAACCGTGCTTATATATGATAAGTTACGGAAGCGTATCAGGGCCTACAGTTGGTGAGATGTTTTGCGCTAAGTCAACCTATTTTTATTTGCATTGATAAAATGTTTTTACATATCTCAATAAAATAAACTGACAAATATGAGCAGTTTTTAGGCATTGCAACTGAATTTTTCTCGTTCTGCTTGAAGCTTTTGTCTCTTCGACAAAAATCCTATCGAAACTTCTTGATTTCACGACTTAGCTGACTTGATTTCACGACTTAGCTGAAATATTTAGTCAGACGCAAAGACGTTACTCGCATTGACAAATAGCTCACATAATTCAACACAGTTATTTTTGCAATGATTAAAAACTTCTACGTATTACGTATTAATCATAACGTCTTCATGGAATGTTTTATGTATTCTTGCATCTCAGACAGGATTATCTACCGTTTACACCGGTGCTAGAAAACTCTGTCATACACCCCCCATGTAAGACAAGTCGCGAGCTTTAAATGACGTCATTGACGCGCGCCTTTAATGAATGAATCGCGTTCTTAGGATGACGTCATTTTTCCGTTATGAATGAAGTTGTATGTTCATACGCTACTATAAGAAAAAAGTGCGTAATGAGAATATCAGTTTTCATGATTTCTGTTCCGAAAATAATTGACATGTAATATGCAAGAAAAGAATCAAACACCGGTTGTTGGTACAGACGGGAATATCTAGCTCTCGGGTAACTAACTGTCTAGCGGAAACTCGGCAGAGCCTCGTTACCGCTGTAAACAGTTACCCTCGAGCTAGATATTCCGGTCTGTACCGGCAGCCGGTGTAAGATTCTTTTATTACGTATTAAACATAAAGTCTTAATAGATTTTTTTGGTCAAAACGACAAGAAACAAGTTGACATGACATTAAACTTTAAGATAAGTGGAGGCCCTGACAAGCTTCCGTAATAAATGATACAAATGTTTACGTCAGATACATATATACAGGACTTACTTAATACTAAAGTTAACTTATGAAAACAGTTTTACATTAGGTTTCAAAGAAATACCAAAATAACTACGAGTAATATGACTCAACAATTATTGATGGATTTTGATGATGACGTCGTATCCGGTTTCGGTTTCCAATAGACATACCGACTGCATGATGTGAGTCATGAGATTCGCAAGTCATGTGATTCACTGTTATTTCCTATATAATATTTGGTAAACCAGCCACACACGAGGCTAGATAATTGATATGTCAAATGCGGTACAAATATTAAGCATGAAATAACTTGTAAAGAAATTTTAAAAACATAATAATTATATTAAATTGACAAATATGCAAATCCATGTATGCTTATGCATTATACGTGTTCTCTATTTGATTTATATAGTTAAAGTGTATTAAACTATATTTCTGCTATCTGCACTTTACAATTTGTTTTATTGAATTTTTGAGCGAACGGCGCATATTTCAAACAAACATTTCTCAACGGTTAAAACGCTCCAAAAATAAGCACTATAGTATTCTGATCCAAACATTTTATTGTGTTAACAAACAGTCTTCATGTGTGTTATATATAAGAAAGATTGTAATGCAACTTTCGAGAAACGAAAAACGAAATATCTTATATTTACCTCTAAATCTAATATAAACACATGTATGTCATAAAATAGTGTTATATACCCTTTAATGGCCCACATATCTCACAGAAAATCAATAAATTAATTAATTTATTCATTTATTAATTAATTTATATCAAATTATCTGTGTTACAACTGACATGTCATCTGGAGCGCAGTTCCTCTAAAATCAAGGTTGAGGTACGCAAAAAAAAGAAAAAGAAAATACACCAGAAGTACGCAATATCTTTAAGATAATGCACCTAAGATACAAAAAATTACACAAGGGTTTCATTCATTCAAAATTCTAAAGAACTCCTTGCTCGTGGGCTAATCTTATTCAGAATCGAGATTCGCATAACTTATACTGATCCGCGTGTTATGACTCATTTTTGAAGAATGACGGAAACGGCCGAATATTTGCGAAAATTTGTAGCGTAATGGGATTTCCCTTCAATTTATAACGAATGAAAAGTAGGAAAGTAAGTAAAATATATATATTCTTTATTTCTTTTTGTTTTCTGTTGTTGTTTTGCTAAAAGTAGTTTGTGATCAAATGTCTTAAAATTTACAAAGCTATATAATTGCAAAAGTTTTGTTAATATTATGATAATACCTAGAAAATACCTAACTATTTATTTTCATATAGAGAAACTTGCCCAAACATTACCAATAAACCAAGTGAAAATGGTAGGGGAATATTTTATTACGGAACATTTTATTCTAATTTACGTATAATAATCATGTGTGATAATTAACACAGTCATTCTATGTTACATTTTGTTTCGAAATATATATCACTATACGGTTATCAACACAAAGTAAATTTGCTGCTTTTAAATATTTACACAATTTTTCATCATATATAGCTTTATAAACTTTAAGAAATAAGGCTTTAATTCCATAACCCAAAAGTCAATTTAGTGTTACTGTGACATACATGAATCATAAATATTAATATTGAATTGGAGTTTCTGAGCCACAATCTTATTACCGGTAGTTTCATGATAAAGTAATTTATGAATTCAGTAGTATATGTTCTTATTACTTATTACTATTCAGTCTTAAAACCATAGTTTTGATAGGGCTATTAAAGCAAAACGTCAAGTGAAAATAATAACATTTCACAAATATAAAAAATAGGCATATATATATTTGCAGATTTATCATATCAATCGTCTGTAACAGTTATGAATTGGTATGCATGCATTCTAAGTTAAATGAGGGTTCAAATGGCCTTTTAGACACTGAGATTAGGGACCCTGGACGTGTCTTTAAAGGTTATCATCCACGAAAAGGTGACCTTTATATTTTGAATTCAGTATGCTTAATAGCTTTGCTACGGAAGCGTCCTGGTGTCATTTCGTAATGTTCTATAAAAAAATAAATTCTAATTAGACGTTTATTACTCTTTCGAAAGAGAAACAAAAGCCAAATTAAGAGTTTAAAAGTCCTAAGTAGGATTTTTAAACTCATTCGTAAGATTTTTTAGCTCCTACGTAGGGCATAAATAGCCACAACGTGTCACGTGTCAATCTGTCTGAAACTTTTTTTTTTTTTTTGATGCGTTTTATTTAAGGTCGCCGCCGGAAAGTCCATATGGGCCACCGTACACTCAAGTCGGGTCATCCTAGAGCGTCCCGCCGAGATTTTTCGTTGATTTTTTTCCAGCTTTATAGGTGGGGGAAGACCCCAGGTGCCCCTCCGGGCATTATTTCAGGCACGAGCGGGCACCTGGGTAGAACCACCGACCTTCCGTAAGCCAGCTGGATGGTTTCCTCACATGAAAGATTTCGACCCGAGTGAGGATCGAATCTACAGTGGTGAGGGACCTGTGATCTCAAGTCAACGACTTTAACCACTCGACCACGGAGGCCCCAACTCTCTGAAACTTACCGCCTTGCCAATCCACTTATTCAGAGGAAGTGTTAAATACAAATTGTACAATATTATGTACTAGTAATAAAGGGATAATAAAATTTAATCTTTTACATCATGCTGTTTCAATTAAAATTTCTGATGGAAAAGTCGTCTGATGATATCTTAAAAGAAGACTTTTGTTCATGCACTTTTTCTTTCATAGTTTCGTATACATGTTTCAAAACATTTGACGTTTTAAGTACTTACTGCTGTAAGTCGTCCAATAATTACTGTTTTCTGAGTGACATGACTTGAAATAATGTCTTTTAAAGCCTTTAAATATGACAAATTGTAGTCATCGTTTTTGCCCTACGAAGAATGCGCATGCGGGTTACTATGTAAAAAGGATTATTTACACGACGCCATCTTTATTGAAGAGTTTTATAAATCTCAAATTTCAGAGTTATGAACTATGTTAACGTAAGTTAAAGAAAACTCTTACGGTTGCTTTGCGACATACATTTATTATTTACGTAAAGTTACAAAATACTTACGAAATGTTAAGGCCTCAACAGACGGTAGGATTTAGTTGTTCAGCACTAGTTAGAGATAAGATGTGCAATTTTCAAAGCAGTACAACACTTGCATTCAGACCGTAATCCTGCATTGTAGGAATCATCTGATATTCCCTAAAATAATCTCTCCCAATTGAACGCTTACATACATTACTCACTTAATTTTTGAAACACCTCCATTAACAAAAATAATGTGCAGCCTGGCCGACACTCAAACCCTGGACCCTCGAAAAACCATACTGCGGCTCTACTGACAGCAGAGTATCCGGCCGCCTAAAAAAACTACCTCCCCTGATTAGAGAATGTTCAATACCGTGACATAATCAATTTCGGAAAAAAATTGGGATTCGAACATACCACATCTTTGGGTCGAACTACTGAAGAGTTTTCTACATCATTTTTGCCCCATCTTTAACTACTATCTTTACCTTTTAGCCCTAACTGTTCTGGGATTTCATTCATTAAACCCATTATCAGGAGATTATTTGGCAATCTGTTTCTTGTCATTGCGGGAGGTCTGTAGGACAAGATTTTTAAAACAGAACATGTCCTTTCTATCCCTTACGTTTACGAAATCAAGAAAAAGTAGCCTTCACACATTAAACTTTGCTTGTACATCTTACTTTTCATTGGTGTTGTACGTTAAAATCATACCGTCTGTCGTGGTCTTTAGTAAACTGACCCATAGACGCTACCGTAGTATGCAAGTCGAATTTTACATAATGCAGTATGTGTAGCTAATTTTAGCACTTTGCTACCTGTTGCTAAAGCCACGCTTCAATGCACAGCCTATGATAATAAATACACATTGCAAAGTAAACAAAACAGAGTTTAATAATACTGTATGTTTAGGAGAACTTTGTGGTAACGCGGCGGTCAAGTCCACCAATACGTACATGTATAATTATGTTTAGTGTTCATACAAAAATAATAAGCTTCAACCGGAGCGATATGGATACTAACCTACTA
>NW_026855512.1:0-10819 GCF_026571515.1 Ruditapes philippinarum | reverse complement strand
GGTACCTTTGATCTTTCGTCAGGGCAGCAGTTTCTTACGTCACGCTTAAGATGTCTGTATTGATTAATGTTTTAGCGCCGACCAGCCAAAGACCAATCAAAGTTTATTTACTCAATTGTCAGATACGCCCTTGCCAATCGTGTTTGATTAGCTCCATCTTTAAGACTTTTTTAATTGGATGAAGGCGTGTTCGTAATAATTTATGCACACTTCTCTATAATTAACTCGCACTTTTCACAAATATATAGTTTTTTTTCCTTTCGGAAAGTTATGACTTTTGACCGTGATAAAAATATAACTACACGCACGTATTGGATTATCTGTGACGATTTGTTTTGTTTATAAAAACTGTGACTCAAAAGTAAGTAATAGTTACGGTACGAAGAACAAGTCTACATAGTATTTACAGACCCCGCCCGAGAGAGCGTAGCGATCAAGGTTTTAAAAAGGTTACCGAGTGCGGTAACTATCTTACCAACATGCTCTTGTTTTTCTATACAAACTTTAGTTTTGAATTCAGTATTTATTAATATTATTTACAAGAACTTTTTTATGTACTTAATCAGGTTTAAGAAAGCATTCTAATGTCATTTAGGGTATTTTCTAGGAGTGCGCCCATCGGGCCCACAGTTGAATTTGTTTTGCGCCGGGGGTCTTTTCAGGGGGTCAATAGCACGCTCTAGATTGAACACTGGAACTGACACTGAAAATTTCATTGATAGGTATAAAATTCTATATATTTTTTTAATTGTTTTTTATTTGATTTTCTTTTAAATATTCACATGTAGTCTATAGCCCGGCAAGCCAAAGCCCGGACCCGCTTTGCAGGCCCGGTCTTTGACTTCCCCGTATAAGTTGTGTCAAGGTTCAGAACTGTTCACTTTATAGGGGAGAAGATATATACCGTATACCCCCGTTTAAAGGCCCCCCCTCTAATAAACGCGCCACCCAGACCCCCCCCCACCCCCCATCAGGCAAAAAAAAAATTTTTTTTCCAAACAGAAATTGACAAAATAATATGTAAAGTCCTACCTTAATCTGATGATAATCCAAGTACCATAAATCCAAATCCGAATTTTAAACACAAACACTTCCTTAAACTGCTTATTTAATAATAAACATTCAACAATTTGAACACTGATGAAATATACCGTAGTATAACTGTTGTTAACTATCACTTCACAAAAATGTCTGAACAACACTTGCACTCTGTGTATACACACCTGTGAATCAGCTGATTTAAACCGCTAGCTATTTACACTACTTAGCTTTACATAGAGTGTACACGTACAGGGGTCGACTTAAACGTTAGTTTAAAGGTAGTAACTGGAAGCTGGAAGAGGGGGCGTTTAAAAGGGACCGGTAAAAATTGGGAACTTTGTTTTGGTAAAATGTAACGCCCCCGGGGGCGTTTAAACGGGGGTATACGGTATGTAAGCGGCTTGATAGCTGAGTCGGTTGAGCCGCAGTACGTTATTCTGAGGGTCCAGGTTAGAGTCCCGGTCAGGCTGCACATTTTTCTCACCCTGTGACAGTTGCAACAACTTGTTTCGCAATCAAGCTTAAACCAAAAACTAGATCTACTGATCCAGTGCAATTCCATCCAACTTTTCAGAAAAATCCAACATAATGATCGGTTCCAAGTCTAGTGCATATAGTTGGCATTTTCCAGTTCCAGTGTAGTGACCCTTAAATGATTTTTAATTCTAAAGTTTGTGCGGACCACAGACACTTCGGATAAACAACACAACATGCGAAATAACTGCTCTCAGCTTTTAATGGATCTAAATAATAGAATATAATTGTTTGAAGGGTCTTCATAGATTAACCATTTGATCAAATGATTTCCTGTATATTGCTACGCTGTCTACAGTCTAGGGATAATTGTTCCATTAAAGGAGATTATTTCAGATTTTATTTTTACCAGGATATAAATGATTTAATCTTATCTTGCCACACGTCCTGACAGTCCCCTTATTTCTAGAAAAGTCTTCAGTGATTTTTCTCACTTAATTGGGAAGAGGCCTTAGCCTCTTGATTTTGGGAAAAATTATCGCTAAAATTGCTAATTTGGGAAGAAAAAAACAGGTTTAAGTTCAGATTTTTGGGAAAATTGCATGATTTTAAAGAAAATTTCAATTGGGAAGAGGCCCTTTTTCGGAGTCTGTTATATAAGCAGGAAAATCACTGGTCTTAGACCTCTGGGAGGATATGGCATGTATGGTAGGTGAAATAGACCAACTTATCCACACAAAAGAACCTGGAATGCCCAAGGATTAAACTGTGGATGAAATTTTTTACTTTTTATTTTCAGGGGATGAAATGTTCACAGATGCATTCCCCATGCATTATGAGGGTGAAGATGATTTCCTTGTATGTGTTGAAGGAAAGGTATGAAACAGTTAAGCTAATTACTAATACAAGGAATCTAAAATGACATAGCTAAAGATGTTATCTAGAACTCTGCAAATGTTTATTTTTTTTTGGGGGGGGGGGGTCTTAAATCTTATTTTGGACTTTTTTATTTAGCTACATAGAATGACTTATTTGTTTTCTTGTGTGTGCAGTGCTGAGAATTAGATATTTAGCATGTATGAAAAAAGATTTAATTGAACTTGACCACGAAACTTAGGGGTCAAATTAGTGAATTTTGCTACAGTAAGAAAATGTCCAGAATATGCCCTGTCCTGCTGTTTGTATCATACTCATAGGTAGTTAGGATAAAAATGTTGTAAAATCAATAGAATGGATATCTATGTGGAAAAAACATTCAAAGTTTTGAAAAAAAGGAATTATCATCAAAATACAGCAAAGAAAAATGCAGGTGTAAATGTTGCAGTGAAAACTTAAAGACCCAAAATCTCAATTTATCTAGTCAAGCACTGATGAATGGCTCTAAATTGCTAGGATACAAATACTGAAAGTAGTGATGACGGCCAAGAATTTACAAAATAGTTCTGTAGTTGCTTTAAGCTTATAAATCTTGGTTGATGCAATTTTTGTGTCGCCTCTACGGAGTAGTGGCGACATATAGTGATCACTTCTCCGTCGTCTGTCTGTCCGTCCGTCACAAAACTTGTCCGGACTACTCCTCATAAAGTACTGGTGCATATGCATCCAAACTTTACAGGAATGATCAGTACCAAGTCTAGTTGTGCATATTGTCAGCATTTTCCGGTTCAATGATTTTTGTCAGTTATGACCCTTTAATAATTTTTAGTTTTAAAGTTTGTCCGGACTACTTCTCTTATACCACTAATGCAATTTCAATGAAACTTTACAGGATTGATCTGTAGCATAAGTCCTTGCGCATATTGCACAGGTTTTCTGGTTGAATGATTTTTGGCCGAGTTATGGCCCTTTGATTAAAATGTGTTTTTTTTTCTGTGTGTTGCCAGATACACAAAAGCTTGGCCGGACTACTCCTCATAAACTACTGGTGCAATTTTATCCAAACTTTACAGGAATGATTAGTACCAAGTCTTGTTGTGCACTGTCTGTCCGTCTGTCACAAAACTTGTCCTAACATGAAATTGGCCATCATGAGGCGACACATGTGATCACTGATCACTCTTGTGTGAAATATATTATTACATTGATTTCTTCCCAATCATCCCAATTATTAGTCAGTATATCAAGATGAATGATGTAAAAAATATATCAGGGTTTACTTTGTTTGTTTCAGCTTGTATCGCGCAAGAAGGGTGAATCAATCAGTGCTGACCTTATTGGTGGAAACCCATCCCAGGAGGAGCAAGAAGAGGAGTGTTGTGATGACACTGAGACTGTGTCAGGCATTGATGTTGTATTAGATAACCAGTTGGAGGATGTACAGGCTAGTTTATTCCCATCAAAAGGAAGTTTAGTGAGCTACTTGAAGAAGTTTGTCAAAAAGTAATTATTGTGAATTTTTATTTTTAATATTTTTTTTACATTAATAATGAAGAAGAACGTGCTTTCCCCCAATCACTTATTAAATAAAAGGTGTATTGATAATTTTCAAAAATCAAAAAAGTGTGGAAAAACTTGTGTTAAAATGAGTGGGTTCATGAAAAATCATTGTTCCTATATAACAAACAAAAACATCATGGCTAAATATGATTGATTTTTACTAAGATTATATCTTTGTTTCTGAAAGACTGAAGTAATGCAAGTTCAGTTGGAAATTCTAAAAATTGACAAGTGTCCAACTTGAGTCATTGCAACAAAATTTGGAATTTTCTGGAAATTGCAGAAGCTACATTTAAACCCCAAGCCAACATAGCAAATGCTTGAAAGTTTAATGGGTCCACACTTAAAGCTTCACTATTTGAAGAATACAAAGTATTGCTCACCCATGCGTTGGCGTCACACTTTGTTGGAAGCTTATATCTTCAAAACTACTGAAGGAAATGGGTTAAAACATCACACACTTATTTGACAGCATAAAAGGAGGTCCATAAGTCTAATACAACAAAATTCCCCACCTGCATGGACCATGGCCCCAGTCTCAAAATGCTAACAAGAGCCCTGTGACCAATAATATGTAAATTGTTAAGGTCTATTTTTGCAGAAACTGCAAAAGCCTTTCACCTTTACAGTTACTGTGGTATACTTTTTCATTGAAGATTCATGACATTTCAAGCATTGGAACAATGGAGAGTTAGTAATAAAGATTACCCTCTTCAGTCTTGTTACAACTAATACTATTAATTTAAATTTATGAATACCTTTTGGTCAACTTGTGTTAAAGATAAATTCTATAAATAGATATTTATTTCCAGGGTAGTTGATGGTCTTACCGAAGAAGGTGATACAGAAAAATGTGATTGCTTTAAAAAAGCCATGTCAGCACACATTAAACAATTTGTGGGCAAATATTCCGATGATGTTTCAGTTTATGTCCGTAAGTATGATTTGTAGAACATACAGATACCCTAAATCTTGCTTAATTATATGTCTGTTTGAAAAACACAACATATTATGGGAATGCCTCTGGTGGGCAGCCTTTATACAATTTTGTCCGGAGCATGTGTCCGACACGCTCGATTTTAATGAAACGTCATAGAAATTTTCACTGCTATGAGAAGCCATGTCTCGCACATGAATCGGGTTTCTAGGTCAAAGACCAAGTTACTCTTGGAGCTCATTAAAAAATGCTTGTCTGTTGCAAAACTTACATGCATAGAGGGATTTCAATATAACAAAGATCACCATGGTGAGTCAGTGTGTCCCGGGGGCTAAATTTAGGTTCCTGCATTAAAGGTAACACGGAGGTCAAAGTTCAGTTTATGATATGAAGATGTGTATATGGACTATTTAGTCATCATTTATTGAGGGATTGCAATACAAATGATCATTAATATGATGGGTAATGCTTATTGAAAAGATAGTTTCAGTATTTAAGATAAATAACTGTATTTCAAAGTTTGATACAGCTATGTAAATGTCTGAATTTTATCAACTGAGGAAGCTGAATAAAGCGAAACATGTTTTGATACTTAATTTGTGTTGGTTTTGATCCAATAGTCCTAAATTTTATCAAGTAAGGATTTGAACCAGTCATTTTACTATGGTCTTTGCATATGATAATGAACATTACGCACTTTGCACATTGTCTTTCATTTGACATGCTGAAATATGACCTTGACCCCAAAATTCACTAGACACTACTGCATTATGGCAAAGTTAAAATTGTATAGAAACAAAAAAAGAAAGAAATACTGTTCCTATGTGTTGTATTAATGTGGTGGCGTTGCATTTTTTTCACAAATTATGCAATCTTGTTTTTAATATTATGATATTACCATTTATAGGTGAAGGCTTTGATGTAGGAGCATACAAACAGGCTCCAATGATTGGTGTGTGGTCAGAGGATGGTCGTACTATCAAATTGTATGCTATGAAACACTGTCTAATTGAAGAAAAATGCGTAAGTACAGTGGGTGTTAATATCAAGAACACTTAAAGCAGGACTCCTCCAGATTCAAGATAATTTTCATGAAAATTTGAAAAGGATATGATTGTAAAGTAACCAAAAGAGTTTACACATATCATTGGCACTTACAACCCATGTTAATTACAAAAAGAGGCTAAAATAGCCTGTACTGCGTTACCAGAAGTAAATTATAAATACTGAAAAATCAAGTCATTAATCACAAAGAACATGCAAATTTTTACTTTAATCTTAAATATATTTACTTCTTAAACCTTGGTACATTTTCTTAAGTTTGATATTATTACAATATTTTGGCTCATCAGGAGACATTTCACTTTAAACATGTACCCTGCTGAATTTGTGTAGAGGATTTGCCTTGCTCGAGTCTGAAACAGTTCATTAGTAGATTATAGGGAATTCAGTATCAAGATACAAAATAATAAAGGTATGCTAATGATGGTGTCAAAGGCTGATCACTTTTAGTTCAGTACTTGAAAATGTTTCCAAAGAGAATCATAACTTGCAATAAGTATACTTATGTGTGTAATGATGTTTTTATCCAGACTAGATAAATATATTTTGTACATAAGAAAACGCTGAATTATCCAAACAGAATGGCAAAAAACACGTTTGTTACAATTTTACTGGCTTAAAAAAGAATGTCCATGTTTTAAAGAAATTGTCCAAGCCCATACTTGGATTTCAGTTATTATTGGTCAGAAACGGGTGCAGGTTGTGCACTGACCAATGAAAATCACTAGATATGAGACAGGACTAGTCACGTACGTTTTATACATGATTCCATTTGTATCTTGCAAGTTTGTGGGTATTAATTTCAAGTACTGTTGCTGTGGATGAAATATATCAAATTAAAATAAACATCGACAGTTTTTGGCTTAAAAATACAATAATAAAATGATAACACTGCATCTTTTTATTCTTAGATCTATACTAGAAAAACTTGCATATATTTTTGTGTATTTTTCTTTTCAGTAACCCCTGTTACAGATGCCAGCAAGTCGCGAGTCTTTCCAGAAGCTTAATAAAAATGTATCATTCATAAATCATGTAAAACAATTAAAACAAGAAGAACCGGTAGACATAACATAATTTGTACTTCTTGGTGATTCAACAACTTCACTTCAATTTTTATATTACATTCACATTTAAAGACAAAATTGTGTTATGTCATAATTAGGGGCTTTTAACATACTTTTTATTGTTGTATGTTAACTGGACATTTTGTTGATATTTTAAGACACTTAAAACTGAAAAAAAGAACTTGACATTGATGAAAACCTATTAATCGGGTGTTGATAAAACTGGTGCAATAGTTTACAATATGTTTAAATTTTTAACATCTCGTGTGAGAGCCCCTGTAGCGCATATATAAATCATGAAATAACTTGACTGTTATCTTGTGTTTTATATCTGTGTTGTTAAAAAATGATCGAGTTATCATTTCAAGCCAATAAAAGTATTTATTTCATGTGTTGTTGTTTTCTTTAAAATTTCAACATTCTGATGATTTTAGGGGGAGTTGATTTATGTAATTGATTCCCTAAATTTGATTAATTTCTTGCATCTTTTGATTATATAAGCTTAGTGTACTAAGATAACCTGTTTGGGTTTTATATGCATGAAAAAGTGCTGCATATGTTTTTGCTCCCAACTTGTCCCTCCAGTAGCAATTTTCATGTTAATATTTATCTCGAACTAATGGAAGGAAATTAAACTACATAGTCTCATTCCATGTACAGGGCAGGCTTGAACATACTTGGAACCAAATCAAGGTTAAACTTTGTCATTGTGTATGAAATTCAAAAGTTTGGGTCTATTTGCATCACCTGAAAGAAATATAAACCTATTGGGCAATCTCTTTCGAAAGAAAAGTTATCATTGCCAAAAAATGAAGAAAACTAGAAATGTGTCCATAGGACGGGTGCCCCCACTGCGCCACTGTTCTGTCAATCTTTTTACTAAGTCAAGGGAAATTACTCTACAAATACTGGATAAATCCACAAGCAAAACCCCAGGTGCAAATCTAAAATATGCTGAGCAACCTGCCTATAAGGTTAAATGACTATGTCAAATCCTTTTTGAGAAACTTGCGACACAAGTTGAAAATTGCAAAAATTTTCTAAGTGAAGGGCAATAACTCTTAAAATACTAAATAAATCCAGACGAAAATACCTGGTGCACAACTGCACATGCTAATCAATATTCCTGTAAAGTTACATGACTCTAGGTCAAATACTTTTTGAGTTACCTGCGACACATGTTGAAAATTGCAAAATTTTACTAAGTCATGGGCAATATATCTGAAAATACTAAAAATATCCAGACGAAAATACCCAGGTGCACAACTACACATGCTGATCAACATTCCTGTAAAGTTTCATGACTCTAGGTCAAATACTTTTTGAGTTACGTGCGACACAAGTTGAAAATTGCAAAATTTTACTAAGTCAAGGGCAATAACTCTGAAAATACTAAAAATATCCAGACAAAGATACCCAGGTGCACAACTACACATGCTGATCAACATTCCTGTAAAGTTTCATGACTAGGTCAAATACTTTTTGAGTTACGTGCGACACAAAAGTGAACGGAAGGACGGACGGACAAGGGTAAATCTAAATGCCCGCCACTAACGTGGGGGCACAACAAGCAGTATGGTGGACTGCCAAGTGCAAACTATTGTAAGCAAAATAGTGTCCATATAGGTTTGACTACACTTAAAATCATGCGGGATGAGCTGGTGTGAAAATGTTATGATTTTTGACAAGAGGATGAAAGGGAAATTTAGCAATGTTTGATGTTCTAGTCTTTAAGTTTGACAAAGTGCTATAGTTTACAGAGCTATTATAAATAAATCTGTGACCTAGGATTGCAATAGCCCTCATTTCTAGACTCGATTTTAGTTCAAATTAATTTCCATTATAACATGTAATGAGTTGAGGTATTCCGATAAGGAAACCTTGCTATTTTGTTTCAACAACCAGAAATGTTGCAAAGATTTACAAATGAAAATCAAAAATGCGCCTTCATCACAGTATAACCTAGACAAGGATTTTACAGTAAATAATGCTAGTTATAACTGCAACTTTCTAGCTACACTGGTGGTGGAAGACTTCCTTTAAACATAATTTCAGGATAAATGGGTACCTGAATAGAACCACAGACCTCAAGTCTAGTAACAGTTGTCAACTTGTCATGGTCAATGTCCTTACCAAGTGACTATAATTTCAGTATAAATGGGTACCTGAAAAGAACCACAGCCCTTTAGTCTAGTAACTGTAGTTGTCAACTGGTCTTTGTCAATGTCCTTAACAAGCAAATTCGTTGAATTTATATCCCCCGCCGAGTACTGGTTATTATTAACACAACAACTGAAGACATAAGGCTTTATTTATATATTAATCATGGCATAAACAGTAATATTCTTTGAACTTGACAAATATTCAGGACAACAACAGAGCCACAACTTTATGTTAAATTAAATATTTATGTTAAATAGTAACATCTGGAAATGCCAATGAGATGTATGCATACTACATAACTAATCAAGGGCCATAAATCTGAGTTATAAGTATTTGACTGGAACAAGGCGACTATATGCATATCTCCTCTTAGTATCCCATAAAGTTTTATTGAATTCCAGCCAGTAGTAGCGAGGAAACAAATATTTTTCTATATGGATACTGCATAACTAATCAAGGGCCATAACTCTTTAAGTTAAAGTGTCTGACCGGAACAAGCCGACGATATGGGCATTTCCTCTTGATATTGATGATTCCCGTAAAGTTTCGATGAATTCCAGCCAGTAGTTGCAGAGAACTACTCCGGAAATGAAATTCGGACAGACGGATGGACAACGCCAAAACTATATCCCCCTCCCGATTCCATCGGCGGGGGATAACAAGGGACTTATTCGAAGTATTGATCCAACAATGATTTATCAGGGGTCACTGTAATGGGACTTGAAATTAACACGTGTCATCTACTGGCCATCACCAATCTCCAGCTATACCTTTGTTGTTGACTGGACACGGGCGACGCGATTGCAGAAAAATCCAATCACAGTAGACATCCCTGTTGGATATATCATAACTTACACAGTCTGATTTGGCTTTCTTTAAAACTAACAGATAATACCAAATTAAGATTTGAATCTGTTTGTGTTAAAGGTACATCAGACATGTACAATATATACATAAAAAATGATGATATTCCAACTTGTCAGACTAAATGGAACACTTGCTTTCAATTAAGTCAATCTGACTGGAATAAAATACATAGTTGGGTTTTTGACATTACCAATGATTCTTACTTGCAATGGTTTCAGACAAGACTAACACATAGAATATTAGCTACTAATTATCTTCTTTTGAAAATGAATTTATCAGTTACAAGTATGTGTACTTTTTGTAAATCAGAACATGAAACATTGTTACACCTATTTTGGGAATGCTCATTTGTCAAAATATTGATTACAGAAATTATTAAAATTGTTAGGAATCAGGATGCTTTATTTGATATTGATTGTCAAACTTTTATATTAGGTTATACAAAAAAGAGCCAGTCAAAGTACAATATCCTATGTCTAGAGATAAAGAAATATGTTTATTTATGTAGGAGAAAAAATATTTTACCAAATATAGATGGATTAATTAGAAGTTTTAAATTAGCCTCTTCAATTATTGATGCATGTGCAACAAATACAAAAGATAACATAATGAATTGGACAATTGTTCAAAAAATCATTTAATTCTTTTTAGAGTAATGTAAATTTATAATTTATTAATATACAGCCATTGCTTTTTGTTAAAAGTTCGAGTATAAGAAACAACAACATAATGTTTTCTCTGTTCAATCTATGAGCTACCTTTCCTTTTTTCT
>NW_026855511.1:0-20263 GCF_026571515.1 Ruditapes philippinarum | reverse complement strand
TCATTATATAGCAAACTACTGAGTACTGAGCGGGAAAAAAAATCGTGCAAAACATGAAAAAATCGATTTGCACGAAATAAAGCTGGGACGGCGGGGAAAAATAGTAATGTAAAATAAAGGCCCGTCCTTCAAATACAGACATATACATATAACTGGTTCATAAAACAAAAATGTAACTTTCTTATTACTGAAAGGATTTTTGTGAAATAAACGGCAAAATGTTTAAATTGAGACATGGAAATTTATGCAAACCATAAAAATACTCTAAATAATAATTTCACCCGAAAACTCTAAATTGAACAAAAGATGATGCAATCTCACATCAATGAATATAGAGTAAAAACGAGGTTCGGCGTGAAAATATAATGCAAGATTTTATAAACGTACTTTCACTTTGTGACAATATTAATCAGCAACTTTTTAATTGGTCAGATGTCACTGGGTCATAAAATGTTGTTAGTGTATGTTACCGCAACTTGTGACCCTCTCTGGTGCGATATTTGTGTATTATGTCATTATATAGCGTGAAACGTAGGGGTCCGAGAGAGAACAGCCAATTTATGACACTTCGTTTGATGCGGATCGGACTAACTTTGAATCGGCATAACTTTTTTAATAATCAAGCAATTAACATGCGGTTTAAAGCACATGAAAGGGAATTCATTTACGGAGGGAAACGTGTCAGGGATTTTTGTTTGCTCAATCAGCGACTTAATTATCTTTAATTACGTAATATGTATGGTGAAAAAAGTCGCATAAAATGTTTGACGTTACGTAATATTTTTTTGAGAAAAGATAGACAAAATTTGAGACACGGTTCCCCAGATATTATAAGTATGTTTATTTTCCAAAAGTTTGATGACAAAAAAATAAAAAATGACTTTGATATGAAGATTTAAAATTTTAGGATTTTTATTAAAAATCAATCATTTACAAAGACATTTTTTTCAAATATGTTATTTTTTATGATGATCAACGACATTTAATGCACAAAGATTAAATAAATAACAATTATTACTAAAATAAGTTGGTTTAAATGACATTTATGTGATTACCACGGAAAGTGTCTGTTGTCACCTTAAGTACCGATAATTAAATTACCAATGACACGTGGTTGATGTTTATTGGACAAGCGTTTTCACACCATTTAGATAATGTGATTAAGAGGAACATGTATTGACTTTAAGGTATTACATATTTTTTATAACTTATTATTGTCGAAAATATTGCTTTTGAAGCATATTATGCCAATATTTCACTCAAACTATGAGAAAAATTGTGTATATGAAATGTGAGACGTAATAAAACATTTTGGAGCCTGAATCCGCCACTGATAACGGTCAAATTTTCTTTTACAAGTGTTAAAATTATTAAACACCCGTGCCATACTCGTGCACGATACGTTGCTGATTGCTTACAATTCTCGCGTAATTGATTACCGTTTGTCAATATAACAATTATGAAATATTTTGATTGCTTTTGATGAAATATACAATTTATACGCAACAAACAATTATTGAAAAGGTACACAATGATTAATGAAAGATAATAAATTAATCAAATAATATAATATGATAAAACTGTTATGATAATCCCCGTTGTGCCGAAATGTGTCCATTTCGCCGTAATTTAAATATCTTTTGCAATATCCTATTTTCAACATTTTCTAAAATAAAGGAATGAAATCATTTTTAAAAGACTGTTACTTATTATTCTCAAATTCTTAAGTTATGTTCAAACATAAGAACTACCCGTTATGCAAATCTTCATTTTCCATTGTGCCGAAATTATGTCCATTTCGCCGTCTATTTAGAATCTGATATATTCAGTATTCTACCTAATAAAATCAAACTTATACAGTATATGTAAAAAATATGTATAAAATATCAACAATACCAACTTATATGATTATTTTATGTTTTAGACATAAAAAAACAGTACACAGTTTTGAAAATAAAATCTCCGTTTCGCAATAATCCATCGGCGCAACGGAGTTTATGAAAGGTATAACAAAAATACAATGAATGTTTATAATAAAAAAAGTACTGAACATTGATTCTGTAATATCAACATATTCCTTTGTTTAGTTAACTAATGCAAATTCAATTAAAAATTATGTATAGAAAAGCTATTACAGTACTTTTCGTAAAAATAACGAATTGAACGGGGAAAAAATGAAACAGATAGTAAAATCTATACTTGTCTTCCAGTGTCAGCTATAACGATAAAAACGTATTTCATTCTATTTTTAAATGAATAAAACAGACATTTAAAACACCACTTCAGTAATTCAGTTAATATCTTTAATGATTTACTTCTTCATATTACTACTTAACTCTGACAAATATTGTTTTCTTTTTAAATTCCGTTGCGCCAAAAAAAAAAAATCTCCGTTGCGCAGACAAAATGTTCATTTCACCTGCATACAATCCTTTACAACATCAACATTGCAGCTCTTTAATTATTTGATATGATTAAGGTTTTTAAATTTTTTTTTTAATTTATTTATTCAAATAACATTGGTGTTAATTAATTTCATATAATAGTACAATAGTACAAACGTTGTGCCGATTTTCCCAAATTATCTCCGTTGCGCCATGAAATTTCCATTTCGCCAGGCATATTATAATCCTTCAGTGTAAACATATACAATTTATGAAACATTTGAAATCATACTTACTTTATAGTGCTAAACAATCATTTTAGATGCTCAAATACAGCATATTGACTTTATAAAAAGGCGTTGTGTCGGTTTTTCTGAAAAAAATATCTCCGTTGCGCCATGAAATTTCCATTTCGCCAGGCATATGATCCTTCAGTGCAATTAAACATACAATTTATGAAATATTTTAAAACTTACTTTTTAAATAGTTATAAACAATCATTTTAGATGCTTAAATAGCACATTGACTTTAAAAAAAATGCGTTGTGCCGGTTTTTCTAAAAAAAAATATCTCCGTTGCGCCCGTTGCGTCCGTTGCGCCAAAAAATTTCCGTTGCGTATTTTAGTGGTAAATAGATGATCAGGCTATTTCTAATATAATTAAAATATACGATTTTTTCAAAGGAAGGTAAAAGACAGGGTTCTATGAATAAATATTCGTAATACATGTAGTTATACCGTCATGTAAATTGGGTTTTTTGTTGTTGTTGTTGTCTTTTATGATGGCTGATTTTAAATGTTCTTATAATTTCGTCCATGTTTCAAATTGGAAGAATTTTCTTTCGGTGTATTCTTAATAAGCATCATCCGTTATTCGTGTGTTTGATAAGACCGCATGTAAGCACGCGGTCTAGAATGGAAGCGCAAGTCGTATTCTTACGAAGAACAGGCGAGTACTGGTATACAAAATCCAAATTATAATGTAAAAAACTGGGGAAAAATAAGAAAAAGCGGTCTCGTACTTAAGATGAACTATACTCTCACTGAAAGTAATATTTTGAGAAAGAAAGATGCAGAAGTTGATCGTCGTATATATCCCATAATGCAGAATTATTAAAATAATGCAGGATTGTGCAAAATCAGACATAGTTGTTGAAATAAATGCTGAAAACAAGTACGTCATGAAGCTATATAGTTCTGCAAATGTGTTAGGTATACGGAAAAGCAAACTACAAAGAAAGGCTAAATGTGCGTTATTGTAATACGGCGGAACACAAACTTCAACGCCAGAACAGTAACCAGTTCTTTTTTCTCACAAATAATCTGAAATATATGTTATATGAGGTTCTGTAATTACAGCCGATTGCGCTAATTTATTTCTATTAATTTGATGAAATGTACTTTAAAATAAATATCGACTCTTTTTCCTATTCAAAGTGGTCATTTCCACACACCCCCCCCCCCATATAAATTTGCACAATTCAGCATTACTTTTCAAAATTTCTACGTTTACGGTGAATATTGTGTGATGCACGAGTTTCTCGACTTCACATATTTTTTGTATTGTAAAGAGAACAATACAACAAAAACAGGTCTATATTTGCAGACCTGTTAAGCGGTCGGTAAGTGATTTACTAGACCGCTGTAGGTAAATATAATTACCTACCGGCTCTTTTGTTAAAAGCGGTCTAGTAAATCACTTACCGACCGCTTAACAGGTCTGCAAATATATACCGACCTGTTTTTGTTCTATTGTTCTCTATACAATAGAAAATATGTGAAGTCGAGAAACTCGTGCACAATATTCACCGTAAATGCAGAAATTTTATAAAATAACGCTGAATTGTGAAAATTAAAATGGGGGGGGGGGGCGGCGGTAATGACCACTTCGAATAGGAAAAAGGTTTGATAAATATTTTAAAGTACATTTCATCAAATTATTAGAAATAAATTAGCGCATACGGCTGTAAGGACCCCCATAACATATATTCCAGATTATTTGTGAGAAAAATGAACTGTTTCAGTACAATAACGCACATTTAGCCTTTCTTTATAGTTTGCTTTTCGATATACCTAACACATTTGCCGAATTATATAGCTTCATAACATACTAGTTTTCGGCATTTATTTCCACAACTATGTCTGATTTTGCACAATATACGACGATTATATTATTGGTCCATATCAAATCAACTTCTGCATATTTCTCTCCCAAAATATTACTTTCAGTGAGAGTATAGTTCTTATAGTATAAGACCTTTTTCTCATTTTTTCCCCAGTTTTTTACATTACAATTTTAATTTTGTATACCAGTACTCGCCTGTCCTTCGCAAGACTACGACTTGCACTTCCATACTAGACCGCGTGCTTACATGCGGTCTTATCAAACATATGAATAACGGATGATGCTAATTAAGAATACACCGAAAGCAAATTCTTCAAAACATGAATGAAATTCTAAGAATATTTAAAATCAGCCATCATAAAAAACAACAACAACAACAAAACCCAACTTACATGACAGTATATCTACATGTATTACTAATATTTATACATACAACCCTGTCTTTTACTTTCTTTTGAAAAAGTCGTATATTTTAATCATATTAGAAATAGCCTGATCATCTATTTACCATGACATTTATTATATATAAAGATAAAGTGTTCCGTTTTTATGATTAGAACCTCAATATTATTAATATGTTATGTATTCATATATCAAAATAATGATCTTACCTTTCCCTAATCGACAAGTTCTGTTTTCATTATCTGTGACTCAACAAGTACATTACCTGACCTTATTACATAATGAAACCCCACGAAAAACACGAGAATATTCAAATTTAACATCTGATCTGTAAACGAATAAATTACAAGAGCGTAGCGGATGGTATCTTTGCATGGCTTTGGAATGCTTTCTTAAACATGATAAAGTACATAAATAATATGTTTCTTGTGAGCAATATGTTAAAAACTGATGTATGGATAGAAAAACAAAAGAGCATGTATAGGTAAGATAGTTATCGCACTCGGAATAGGTCTGCATAGTATTTACAGACCCGGTGGCCTTTTAAAAACCTCGATCGCTACGCTCTCTCGGTCTTCAAATTCGCCACCCGGATCTGTAAATACTATGCAGACCTATTCCTCGTACGGAAACTATTACATACGAATGATAGAATCTTTGTTTAAGATTGCCATTTGGAGCTCAGATGTTCTGTGGTCTAAAAAGCAAGGCCCTGCTTCAAGAATAACCAAAATGTGGAGATTTTGGAAACGTCACGTGCACTTTAAGTCGCTGATTTATAAGCAGTATTGCACGGTTAGTATGAAGTGTCACACAAGAAAGAATTCGTCATTTCGCCTTAATGCGTAAACACAGATAATATTTTCATATAGTAATCGGTCGAAAATATGTTTCAAGAAATTCTATATTTTAATGAACGCTATTATTTCTTTTGAAACTTATCTTCAAGTAGAATAAAAGTCTCGTAATGAGGGTTCTATTGATATAATAATTGACAGCAAAAGATTAATTTTAAACAACAATGGGGGAGGGTAATTTTTATTGAGATCAAATTTAAATTTTTAATGTGCTATGACACCGTACATGCAATAAAAAACCTATATTTTGTGAAGGGGCAAAAAAGAAAATCTTCATATTACTACTTAATTCGGACAAACATTGTTTTCCTTTTTAAATTCCGTTGCGCCAAAAAAAAAAATCTCCGTCGCGCAGACAAAATGTCCATTTCGCCGGCACACAATCCTTTACAACATCAACATAGCAGCTCTTTGATTATTTGATATACGATAAAGGTTTTTAAATCTTTTTTTTTTTAATTTATTTATTCAAATAACATTGGTGTTAATTAATTTCATATAATAGTACAAACGTTGTGCCGATTTTCCCAAATTATCTCCGTTGCGCCATGAAATTTCAATTTCGCCAGGCATATGATATAACCCTTCAGTGTAAAAATATACAATTTATGAAACATTTTAAAACCCGTGATAAACATTCTGCCAATCACCAAATTGCTGTTGTTTCGCTAAATAAACAGTAGCTCCATTTCGGCGGCACACAATCCTTTACAACATCAACATTGCAGCTCTTTAATTATTTGATATGATTAAGGTTTTTAATTTTTTTTTTAATTTATTTATTCAAATAACATTGGTGTTAATTAATTTCATATAATAGTACAATAGTACAAACGTTGTGCCGATTTTCCCAAATTATCTCCGTTGCGCCATGAAATTTCCATTTCGCCAGGCATATTATAATCCTTCAGTGTAAACATATACAATTTATGAAACATTTGAAATCATACTTACTTTATAGTGCTAAACAATCATTTTAGATGCTCAAATACAGCATATTGACTTTATAAAAAGGCGTTGTGTCGGTTTTTCTGAAAAAAATATCTCCGTTGCGCCATGAAATTTCCATTTCGCCAGGCATATGATCCTTCAGTGCAATTAAACATACAATTTATTTATGAAATATTTTAAAACTTACTTTTTACATAGTTATAAACAATCATTTTAGATGCTTAAATAGCACATTGACTTTAAAAAAAATGCGTTGTGCCGGTTTTTCTAAAAAAAAATTTCTCCGTTGCGCCCGTTGCGTCCGTTGCGCCAAAAAATTTCCGTTGCGTATTTTAGTGGTACCCTTCATGGTTTAACATTTTCACACTACTGTAACAGACATCTACTCAAGGATATTGAAAAGTTTTATTGATGAAAGTACCAATTTGTGTGTGAATTTGTAGAGAAAGAAAGAATTTACAATTAAAACGCATATTTTGCTACTCCAGATTTTTTGTAAAAAATATCATTAAAAAAGCATTTGTCATATTAAAGAACAAACAGTATTAAATACAATAAAATTCATTGTCACAAAAATTCAATCTAAAAACTCTATTTATTGATCAATATTTAACATATATTGTCTTGTCTCTTGATATCTCTTCTTCAGATAATTATTTATCTTAAAGATAATTTCAAACAATATGTTATTAACTAAACAATCTATATCCTAATCCTAATATATGGTTTTAATAGAGGGCCGAGTTGACTAAGTCACTTGTCCCGAGTTGGTGTAGGGCCGAGTTTACCTGTAAATTCAATAATGTAAACAATCCTTGACCTAATTTCGTTTGTCTAACAAATTAACATCTGCAAACACAAAACGATTTTGAACAAAGAAATAAAAGCATTTCCACAAACCTTTGCGATGTTATTCATCAGCAAATCTATGTCTTGAAATCTGAAAAACACGAACGTTATTCTGTCGATGGTCCGAACGGTGTGCCCTACTTATTAGTCTAAACCAAGTTTTACCAAATTGCATCCGTTAATTCCAGAATACTTTTGAAAGACTTGTATTGAAATATTGTTTTTTATTATTTACATAATAATATTTTTGTTTCAAACGCTTTGATTCTATGATAATTTGCGAACCATTTTTTTGCAAAAATAGTATGCCTTTTTAAGGCCACATATTGTATCCATTGTTTCCTCTTGAGTTATCGACGTAAAAAATTCAGCGGTGGCATAAAATGCTATTCAATAAATTGCTAAATATATACAAAAAATACTTTTATTTCCCTTCGGTTGACTTATATGTGAACTTTTCAGCATCTCTGCTACAAAATTACACCTTATTTATATTCAATTTATTGTACATAGGTACATGGACACCAATTTTTCTTTGGCCTAATGCGTAATAATACTGATGTTTTTTTTTCGTACACGTTTAAGATTATGTTCCATTGATGTAAGCTAACATTGAATATCATCATTTCAAGTTTTTTTGAACATCATCTTTTTCTTCAAATCATCCACGTTTGAAAGTATACATATAGTTCTGCTGCACTACTTTCTTGGTCGCATTCACTACTTGTTTTCTATTGAGCTTAAACAGAAGTCAATTAGGTGTTGTTCGTTCTTTTTAATATGAGCAGACCGTTACTATAGAAAGGAAATTTTTTTTTGAACAAATTTCCTTCCAAAAAGCATACCTTACAAAACATGTTGCAGGATTATGACAAATAATCTTTTTTATATCAATATCCATAATGCTAAAACTGGTTTTAAATATGTTAATATATTATATCTTATCATCTACTTTGTCACAAGATAAACTTGAATTATAAATTATAGTTATTTAGTTTATTTTAGACTCTCACATAAATTTCAACACATTATTTATATGAATATACAGTTCATTTTGCAAGTACAAACTTTTGCTCCTCTAAAATCGAAATAAAGTTGGAAATTCCAATTAATACAACAATCTGCACTCATGTTTTATTCAAAGATTCAGAAACGTTTCTATGTATTTCATTTTATAATGATAAAGAAATGTTGTAATCAAATGATGTACAAAATTTTCAAAGAACAATTTTAATAGCAATTTGTAGCTGCATAACTGTCCCCTTTACCAATTCCGTAAAGTAATGAATGATGTTATTGAAATTTCATCAGCGACAGAAAAGAAAAATCCGTCTCTTGAAATCTTGAAAACGTTTCCGAGTTCATTCCCTTTTAATCTAAAGTCACAATTTGGGTATAACTTACTTGTGAACATGTCATATAAATGATCTAGTTGAAATTTTCAAAAGTGTTTTCAATTATATAAAATTCAATTACTTCAAAATATATGCCATCTTATTGATTATCAATGACTTTCATGTTAAAATGTTGAATTCTGCTTAAACCGGTGCTAGGGGCGTGGACGGTAATTTGCACTTTACAGTATCGTCCATCAAACCATTTAGAACTTTCTTTAGGGATTCTTATTATCTATATTTTACCGCCACTTCAGCGTTCTTTCTACCGTGTAAATAGTCGCGCAGAGATGTTATATTTCCGATACTTTAAGGTCGTTCAACGCGACATTATTGTTTTGTTCGACTAGTTGGCTCATTCAATTTGGGTGGTTCAAATATTCCTACTTAAATAATGTTGAAACACCCTAAGGATGTTGCCTGCTTTTTTTTCAACTTGTCTTTTGACGTCTATCTGTGATTTGCAGACTTTATAACCTCTGATCCCCTTTCAAAATTCCATTTTATTTAGTTCCGCCCAATGTTTTCACCTTTTGAGGCACACGCTTCCTATAATTTGGGGACCATACGCCGTTTTTCATGGAATCACACGGAATGTTCCATGATAACCGCCGTATGAACACATCTGCGGATGTTTCTAAATTGAAATGTTTGCCATTTCAGGTTAAAATGTTGAATTCTGCTTAAGTCGGGGCTAGGGCAGTGTAGGGGGTGTGGACGGTAGTTTGCACTTGACAGTACCGTCCACGAACAGGCTCAATCAAACCGAGCCTGCTATTTTTAGGAATGCTCATTTTCTTCAATTTATATCTATAAATACAATATACCTTTTGTTAAAATGTTTAATTTGAGAGTTTCTTTAAAAATATAATATTCTGCAATAAAATGATTATTTAAAGAAAAATACAAAGAATTAATTCTTAAAAATGTCTATTCTCGTAAGAAATTAACTTCCTTGATAAAAACGGTGTCACCTTAATTAGTGATACGTTTACGTTAATTGTTGTGGTTGTTACCCGGGGCCGTCGTTGTTCTTTAATTCATTGTTTGAGTCAAATAAAATTTTTTCTTTCTTGCATTTTTTGGGAACCGCTTTTTAAAATTCAATTCTTTCAAAACGCATTTTTGGCGAAAAAAAGTAAGCAAATTGTGATTTTTTATGTCCCAAACATTTTAAAAAGTTTCTGGTTAAAAAATAATGATTATTTTTTTACTTTACTTTTGCTTTTTATAAGATTTAAAATTATTCAAAACTTTTGGGGAATGATGAAAAAAATTTAAGTTTGTACCCAAAAAAGTTACATTCCTATAATTTAACTAAAAAAGAAAATCAAAAGGGAAACGAAACAATTAAATTTCGTACAAATTTTTCCCTGCAAATCCAAAAATTTTAATGATTTTTAAAAAAACAATTAATACTGTTCACCTAAAGTGAATAAGAATCTTAATGGATTTAAATAAAATAAAATAAAACTAAGCAGGCATAACTTTTGAATAGTTCAGATGTTAGATGCGTATATTAATGCGTAGTCAATTTGTTTTTGTAACCAGGTTTCGCCCTAGGAAAATTTAGCGCGTGAATCAGAGTTTTTGATTTCGAAAGACAGTTACCAACCTGGCTGGATGTCCCCGTACTGCATCCGTGTCTCCGTCTATTTTGTCACCAAAACAAAAAGCGTCTTATCAATATGCCAGTCGACGGTCAACCAAACGTTAAAAAGCCTGATTTTCACCCGTTAACCTCGCATTTCCTAAGAGTGGGTGAAGCGGTGTTTAAATTGTCTTGTGCATTATTATGATAAGTGGTTTCTAAACTTTTAAATGCGTACATATTGAAAAGCATGAGAAAAGCTTAAAATGGAGAAATTGATATACATGTAAAACAATTCTATATTTCCAAATAGTCATCATACTTAAATATACGAAAGTATATTATCTGTTGTGAAAGTATATTATCTGTTGTGAAACTATAACCTAATTAAAGTTAGGTCATCAAGTATCCATTGATTTGTTTTTCCTGTGTCAAAAGTCCCTTTACAATTTAATGTATATTCAGGTAGTGTTTCCAGTTAGATGATTTGTCGATATGATAAAATGTTTTGACAGTATATATAGAAATGCACTATGGCTGAAAATGTATAAATTAGGAATAAAAGGTAAATTGCTGCGTACAATAAGAGACATGTTTCAAAAAGTTAAATCTTGTGTCAAATCTTGTTCGAATTATTCTGATTATTTTTAATATGCTATTGGATAACGTCAAGGGAGGTAATTTATTCTCTCTTTGTAGAGGATTTAGAGTTATATTTGCAAACTGGTAATGAATCAGGACTGTCAATTGATGATGTTATTTTGATGTAATTGTTATTTGCTGACGATAAAGCCATCTAAGGAAAGTCACCATTGGAACTTACATTCATATTGCTCTAGATGGGGATTAAAAGTAAATACAAGCAAAACAAAAGGAATGGTTTTTCGAAAACGAGGGGGGTTATTACAAAATGAGAACTGGACTTATGATGGCCAAATTTTAGAAGTTGTGAATGATTTTAATTACTAAGGTACTGTCTTTAATCATACAGGCATTTTTTCGCTTAACCAGGAACACTTGGTAGGAAAAGCTTTAAAAGCTCTTAATGTTTTGTTTTACAATTGTAAAAAGTTTTATCTTAAACCTAGTAAAATTTTAAAATGTTTGATCTTAAACCTAAGATATTATGTCAATTATTTGATGCTTTCATTGGGTCTATTTTAGGATATGGGTCTGAATTTAAATTTGGGGTTACACGAAATCTAAAGAACTGAAAAGAATCCACTTACAAATTTGTAAACGTTTGCTTAATGTTAAATTCTGCTGCAGTATATGGTGAGTTAGGGCGTAATCCGTTGTATGTGACTCGTTACGTAAGAATTGTCAAGTTTTGGTGTAAGTTGAAAAACACTGATAATAGTGTTTTAAAAACTATGTATGAAGATGGTATATTTGATTTAATAAAGGACACCGCAATTGAGTTTCAAACGTTAAAAGCTACTCTGTAATTATGGTTTGCTGAAATTTTCAATGAAAATGCGTTGATGCACTTGTGTTCCCTATCATTTTTAAACGTAGAGTTATAGCCACTTTTAAACAAGATTGGGCAGCTACGTTAGAACGTCGCCCTGTTTTGTTTAATTACAAGAATTTTAAGCTTAATTTTGGTTATGAACGTTACCTTGATATTCTGCCTCGTAAATATAGATATTATTTTTGCAGATTAAGATTATCTGTACATCCTTTAAGAATACAGACGGGAGTTATGTTGCAACACATTTGACATAGAAGTTGAATGTCATTTTATATGTGTATGCCCTAGTTTTAATAGTCTTCGAATGCAGTATCTTAAAAAATGTTATTATGTTAGACCATCTGTGATTAATTTAATAGATTTCCTTTCAACACAAAATAAAACTGTTTTAATTAAGTTATCAAAATATATCCAAGAATCTTTATCGTTGAGAAACACAATCATTAAATCTTAACATAATTGAATTGTTATTATCGTCTTGCATAATGTCTGTCCTCTTTAATCATTGGCTTTTTTTAATTTAAAATGTTGTTTATAATTTGTATGTTTTCGCATGCCATTTGACTAAGTTTAATCAAATCTTTTATTAACAAGACGATGCACTTATGTATAAGTCTGTAAATAAAATTCTGTTCTGTTCTTTTCTATGAAACGTCGATAACACAATGTGTGAGTTAGTGTGATGATATATATGTGAGTGACTAATACACTTTAAAAATAACTCAAAAGAATATGGTGTTAAACGCTGGTCTGATCTACAATGTCAACTGTACTCAAAAGCAATGACATTTGAATAAAATTAAAAATGTTCACCGCAATGAATGAGCGAGTTTGCATATTGCTACAATGTACAGTGGACTGAACCAACTTTAATTGATATATCTAATGTGTTCTGATGTTGTTATTTTTCAGACAAAATGAACAAGACAGAAAGGTCAGAGGAAGAACAAGCGGCAATTTTACAGGATTTGAACAATGACGAGCTTGACAAGCTTATTCCTGCTGTAATATTTCTCTCCGTCATTTCACTGACTGGCATAGTCGGAAATAGTTTAGTTATTCACATTTACAGAACGCGATTCAAGTTTTCTAACGTTCAGTGTTTTGTTCTAACTTTGGCAGCTATAGATTTGTGTTCATGTTGTGTAGCTATTCCTCTTGAGATAGTCACTCTTCTAGACAAGTTTACATTTAAGCCTGGATGGCTCTGTAAATTGGCCAGATTCATAAATGGCGTTTGCACAAATGCCTCAACGTTTATGCTGATAATGATAGCTGTCGATAGATTCCGGAAAATTTTGAAACCATTTGAATGGCAAATCAAAGCATCTGTCGCAAAGATGTTATGCGTTGCATCTGTGATCCTCGCAACGATGGTTTCATGGCCTGCAATCGCCATTTACGGAAAAGAAACTTTCGATATCCCAAAATTCAATCTTACCGGAAGTGAATGTGGGACTGATAATAATGTAAAAGATACGTCATTTCCGGTTGTATACACACTTACTCTTGCGATTTTGTTTATTAGCAGTGTAATTATATTGGTTATACTGTATTGCATGATTGGACATAAAGTGAGAAGCCACGTTCGTAACATGAAGGACGGTTTAGGAAAAGCTGGTTCACAAGCTTACACCCGAAACCAGAAGACTGCAAAAAGAACTACTTTCGTCATGTTTCTGGTTACTATAGCGTTCATTTGCAGTTTCCTCCCACATCTTATAGTGAGGCAATTCAAAAGCAAGTTTACAGCAGACGGTTCTTCCAGCGGAAGTGAAGGTGTTTACAAAATCTTGACAAGATCCTACTTCCTGAACTGCGCAGTAAATCCTATTATTTATAGTATTTTCGACTCGCGATTCCGGCGTGCGTGTAAGAGAAAGTCATCTGGAGAATTAACTAGCGATTCTCAAACACACGTACAAAGGTTAACACAAATTCCAAAAGACACATGTGTTATTTCAAAGATCACACCGTCATGAAGGACTGTATAATGTTGATAATGTTTTTAAAAGTTTGTGAAAAGATATTTTGTTTCATTTTCGGATTGTGATTTCGGAGTAAATATACAATATTTAATCCCTTATACGGACGGTTTGTAGTAAACCATTTTCCGGCAAAAAACAAAAATATTCGACGGTAGCAGTTTTCTGCCAAACATGACAGTGGAAAAAGACAACAGATTCTTGACAATGTGTATTACATTAATTTTATCACATGATACAATGTGTATTACATTAATTTTATCACATGATTATGTTAAAGTTACATTAAATAAATATGTAAAAATATTTTGCCGTCGTCCTAAAAACCAAGCATTCTACTGTTTTATTCACCTTTTTAACAATATTGTTGTAAATCTCATCAAATATTGTTCATAAATTACGATTTTAAACGGAAAACCCCATGATAACACTAAAGTTCGTATACGAATTTTAACATGCAAATGAAGACCATAATCAGTTCATGTATGTGCTACGTCACAGTGTTATAGTTGCTATACAGAACACAGTTAATACGAGATTTTCATGGCATGGCGTTCAGTAAAGAGTAATCATCTCATAAAAAAATTAAATTTGTATGAAAACAACCGTTACAAAGCGTAAATATACCGTTATATTAGGACTGCTACTTATAACCATGTTTGTTGATTTAATATTGATGTACGGATGACCCGAAGGCGGAGTTTCTCATGCAAATTCCGAATTCGCCACAATGAGGCCGCAGATGTTTATGCTTATAAAACTCATTTTGGTTGCCTTGACACCATGATAAGATCTGGAGTCGATATGAAACAAAATTTACTAATGAAATGTCGCTATTTCTGTTTTTAAGAAATTCATTTAATGTAGATTTAAGTTTAATTTTCAGAGCCAATAGTCATGCAATGAAACACAATTTGGTCTGCTTTTCTATTTAGACTAGTGTAGACTAGTGTTTATTTAGATATACCTGTAGTAGTGATAAAAATGACACTTGTTTTATTACAATTATTTAGAGCTAAAAAATAATTACATTCATTCATGGTTTTTCAAGTAGAATTCCATTTGAAAGACCAGTAATTTTCATTTCACAAAAACGTGATAAAATCAAAACAATGTGAAGGGTTACTAAACAGTTTTCAAAACATGAAAACAATACATATAAAACGTAATATATGGCCGAGTCAAAGACTGAAACTCTTGGTTACTGTATTCTGACAGATCTCATTCAAATCAAACATTTGTGCAAGGCTTGACCACTACCTTTTGATTACTCAAGCAACTGTGTATGCCATATTTTAGGATGAAAATGGTTTTTTAGGGTGAACATATTTTTATGGTGGACATGGTTTTCCGGATGGGCATAATTTTCAGGGTGAACTTGCTTTTTTATGGTGGCTGATTAGTGCCATTCGTGTTTTCGCCCCGCGACCCCCAACAAGCGATAAGTCGAAAATTAACAAGTTAAAATAGTGGAGACGCGGAGCGAAAAGTCGCTGCTTAACCAGAGCCCGAAGCGAGATTTAAATCAAAGCACAGAAGGTGCTGAATTTGTTTTGATCTCAGAATGTCAGAAAGGTGAAGGTTGTGAGATTATAAACCAATTTGTTTTTGTATAATGACACCAATGCTTTCCAGTGTTTTAACTGTAGTAAATTGGCTATTGCAACACATATTCAATTCAATGTTTATTTGACTTAAACAATTTAAAAAAAATTGAGTTGCCTTAACCGGGATTTGAACGCCAGACCTCTCGATTCCTAAGCGAGCGTGCAATGAGGGTTTGTAACTCTTATTATTTCGACGCTAAACTTGTTGTTTAACACAGATGCAGCTTACTGTAAGCATGTATATCTATAAAGAACAAAACAATATTAGAAATCTTCGACCATTCGGGAACTATTTTGCTTGAAAATTATTGCGCCTGTCATTTGACAATCTTTACACAGTGATCTCCCCTGAATTTTTCGGCGTTATTGTACATATAAAGGGAAGTAACCGCTTCAAAAAAGCGGACTACTTTCGGCATTTGCAATTAACAGCATCAGGGTCTGAAATTTCGCTACCATTATTGGTTTGGTCTGACGAGCCAAACAAATAAAAATAAAACGGCGGCGGGGGTGCGGAGCGAAAGCACGCTAATTATTGACTTCTCGCTTGGCAGGGTCGCAGGACGAAAACACGGTAATTAGCAGGAGCGCTGGGCGAAGTTTAATAAATAAAACTTTTATTTCTTAAACTTCGCCCGCGGCCTCGCTAAGAAGCGTGTTTTCGCTCCGCGCCCCCGCCATTTCAACTTGTTTTTTCTCGACTTTTTGCTTGGCGGGGTCGTGGGGCGAATACACGCTAATTAGCGGATGCGCGGGCGAAGTTTTATTTATTAAACTTCGTCCCGCACCCCCGCTTATTATCGTGTTTTCGCTCCGCGCCCTGCCGTTTTATTTCTTAAATCTCGCTCCGCCCCACGGGGCGAAGTTTTATTTCTTAAACTTTGCCCCCTTCCCCCGCAGATAAGAGACTTTTCGCTCCGCGCCTCCCGCCATTTTAACATGTGGACATGGTTTTCTGGTTGAACATTTTCACGATGAACATGGTTTTCACGATGGACAGTGTGACGCTTTTATATATCGCAACGTCTCTAAATGTCGACTTGCCGCTAAATGTCGCACAATTGCCGCTTATTGTCGCAACCGCCGCTATATGTCGGAAAATCGTCTGCCGTTAAATGTTGCAATGGTAACCTTAATTGTCGCACGATTTTCACTTTCCGTTAAATGTTGCAACGCTACCATTAAATGTCGCAAGATGTTATTTTTTTAAACATATTTTATTTCATATTAAGATGAACAATTTTACACAATACACTTAAGATTGGGCAGAAAGCTATGAAAGCTTATGAGTGTCCTGTCCAAGTTTAAACAGTTTACATATATAAACAGTTCAAGGCATTATCATGCACAAAATTCATTTAGTTGAAAATATTTGATAATATGAAAAAGGCAAAGCCTCAAAGCGAGCTCGATTTCCTTTTACCATGAAATAGTATAAAATAATCGTTCAATTTTCATTTTACATTTTCCGTTTTAAAAACTTTCATTCGGTATTTTATACACTGCTTCCGTTTATTCTGGTTCTCTGTCCCATTTAGTTTCCATAGAGGTTCGCCGCATTCGTTTTCATTCAGAATTTATCGGTTTTTATAGTTATCTTGTAATTTGAAAAGTTGCGATGTGTCAATTCGGACGAAAGTTTTTAAACCATCAGAATATAAAATGAAAGACAACACTGGTATTGATGTTGACATTGAAATCATTGACAAGGAAAAAGACCTAGGTCACAGTTTATAAACGATTTGTACCTCACCGGATCTTGTGAGAGATCTCAACATCATTTCCGTACAAACAGGCGGGGTGACCCATAAAACTTTTTAAGACGGCTTGCATTTAATCTGTGACGGTATGCTAACATTTGAATCATATTAAGAAATATTTTTCTTTGCTTATAGATACATCTATAACCAGCTTCTTTAAATGTATGCGCATAAAACGCTTTGCTCTTCGCTTCATGTTTTGTTTATGTCAACACACGCAAGCAACATTACACAAGCAAATTTATGCCTTAAATTGTTTTATTTCACTATTAATCATATCTGAATCTTAACTTTATTGTCTTACCTCGTCTTACCGCACAGGCACTTGTGTGGATATCTTTGAATATTGATAAAAACATAGTAAATACTAGAGGCGAACATTCTGATAACTGTACCCGTCTTGCTAAAACAATTTTAATGATCTGTACCCTACTTGTGTTTTCACTGAACCATAACTTGCGAGTCATTTTTGATGATTTTTATTTTTTTGTCCTATGTTCTTAATTATATCTTGCAGAATATGAAGTTTTTGTGTCACCGGAACATGTCACGTCTTTTAGTTCTAGTATAAGTAACTAATGCAGCGTGCACATGAATGGACCTTCATCATGTTTTCACTTTCCATGGAAATACCAGCATGAAGTAGGTGGTAATACGAATTAGAAAGAAAATGATTTCTTGACAGGAATTATCAACCAACAAGTCTTATCTTCATATACCATTCATTTTTCTTTGAAAAGATACAAAGCTAAGATATAACATAAGTACTATAAACGTTTCTACTATTAAGTTCAACGGCATTGTTGTAAGTTTTGACGTGACCGTTATATAACGTCACCTATCAATCCATCCTCCTCGAAAGATCATCACAGGATTTTTTGGCAGATTACTTATTTCAACATGTTGAAAGCTTTACACCTACCGTTGATTTCATTATGCTTTTTGAAACACGGTTTTATATTCTCATAAATTCCTTGAATTTTTATTTCTGGCATGCGCGACTAGGATCACTTTTGATAAATCATTTTAAGAAGTTTCCTGCATATTGTTGTTAAAGGTCTAAAAGGTAGTTTTCACTCTCGCAAGTTTATTTCAACCTATTTTCAAATAGTTTACAGTCTTGCCAGTGTCTAAGACAACTTGTTACTTTTCTTGTCATACAACTTGAAAAGTTTATCATTGGCTATCATAAGTGATCTTAAGTCAAAAGATATATATAAATCTAGTTCCTTTCTATAAATTGCAATGTGCATGTATTTAAGATGGATTTGGATGAATCATTTGTAGTTAAGGGTCTTGAAAGTAGCTTTCGTGTAACAAACATTCCCCTGAAAACACAACTTTAATGTGGGATCTGTGGAATAAGTTGACACCAAGTTTAAACTTAAACTCTTCGTCATCTGTTCTAAAAACTTATCTTTTGTCGATGTGTGAACATCTTTAACAGGCGTTTTGATTATTTGACATTTCTTGATTGGAGATTATTTTTCAAGTCTTTCTTTTCTTAAAACTTTTATTGTTTTTGTAATATCATTTGCTTTTAAAGTCCTTTTTTTCAGTTCTTTTGGAATAATTCTAAAGTCTTTTGAGTATGATTTTAATGTTTCTGTTATTGTTGTCAAACTGAGAAATTGTTATTTTAAGCTTTTGTTCTTATGTCAAAATTATGAACAATAGTGTTTCCGATATTTTTTGAAGAGAAAGGGGGCAATGAAGACAACTGAATTCTTCCATTTTTGCCTGTCATTAAACAAATAAATCGTTAAATGATAAATGTTCTCTCCATTAAATCTTTAAAAATACTCACAAGTCAGGATACAGATAAAATTTGTAAACTCACAAGTAGGGTTCACAATCACCAGCAAGTAACGTTCAGTTTACGGAATTGACCTTCTTGGTTAACTCTTAATTTAATGTTCAAAATACAGCAATATTTTTTGCAGATGACTAAATTATCGTTTGTTATTGATTATTTTAGTAGTTCGATATCACATTTCAATGTTTAACCAAATAAACCTTGAAATAAGACGGATTTTTGTTCGTGTTCTGTGTTGATCACCTGAAAGCAGTTCGTGAGTTTCGATTATTTTATAGCTTAAATGCTAACATTTATATTTTGCATAACTTAAACGTTTAATAAAGTTTCTCTTCTACGATATAAACAAAGATTTACTAACCTCACGTCCACAAGTATCAATATAAATACCAATATATTAAATAAGTCAAGCGTCAGAAAATGGCTGACACTGACATATTCTCACAAGATCCGGTTGGGGTTCAAATCGTTTATATACTTAAAATTTGATGAGCACATAGGTCTCACTGTTAATAAAGTAAACTCTAATATACGTTTGCTAAAAAGAAATTTTATTCACATGGATAAGAAGCAATTTTTGTTATTGTATTGCTATTGTATATAAATGTCTTATAAGACAAAGCACTGATTATGGAAATATCATTTATTACCCCGTAACAAAGAAAAATAAACAATTAGTGGAAAATACCCAAAGAAGAGCTACAAGAATCATCCCTGAACTAAGAGGACTTGCATATGAACAAAGATTAAGGGCATTGAATTTACCAACTCTTGATTATAGACGTCAACGTGGATATATGATACAAGTTTTTAAACTTATCCACAAAATAGACGATTTTGACTATGAAAAATGTTTTAATGGGCCTCGCATGTTTTACCGCCTACAACAACGAAAGGCTGAAAAACACAGTCACCAAAAATAACACATTTTATTTAGCTTTCCGCTCGACAAAAATTAAAGATATATTTGTTTTCACCAATTTATTGCCATCATATGGGCAGTCCAAAACATTCTGAAATTAATTTGGTAACAAAGAAAATATCGCATGATAGAAATGTAAAATTTTAT